>NC_048572.1:86560914-86738414 GCF_013265735.2 Oncorhynchus mykiss | reverse complement strand
CTCCCAGTAACAGGAAGCTGTTAGTTTTTCCCAGTAACAGGAAGCTGTTAGTTTTTCCCAGTAACAGGAAGCTGTTAGTGTCTCCCAGATACAGGAAGCTGTGATGAGGAAACTGGAGGCTATAAATAAGAAGCGTCTGATCCCAGGAGGATAGGAGAGAGTGCAGTGTGTGTGTGCGCGCTCGCATATTTTAAATGTGTGTGTGTGTGTGTGTGTGTGTCTATGGATGTGTGCCTATGTGCATTTGTCTGTGTTTGTTTTCGGGTAGAGTTGACAGCTTCTGAAGCTCATGTTAGTGTGTTCATTTCATCCAGCCCCAGAGACTGGTTGAGTCAGTGAGAGGGTTAGACAGGTAACCCTAGTAACCTGCAGGATGTAACCTTAGCACCATCCTACTATCCAAGGTGTGTTTATAGTAAAGACACGCATGGTGTTTTGTACGGGGTGGCAGTATCCTACATAAAGTGTTTATGATGAATGCATTGGTCAGATGTATTTCTAGCAATTCCTGGGTGTTGTTCATTGTGTGTGTGTATGTGTGACGTTCACATACAGTTGAAGTCGGAAGTTTACATACACCTTAGCCAAATACATTTGGTATTGCCCCGCCTTATCTCAGCTCACAGGTCACCATAGCACCACCCACCCGTAGCACGCACTTCAGCAGGTATATTTCACTGGTCACCCCCAAAGCCAATTCCTACTTTGGCCGCCTTTCCTTCCAGTTCTCTGCTGCCAATGACTGGAACGAATTGCAAAAATCACTGAAGCTGGAGACTCATATCTCCCTCACTAACTTTAAGCACCAGCTGTCTGAGCAGCTCACAGATCACTGTACCTGTACATAGCCCATCTGTAAATAACCCATCCAACTACTCATCCCCATATTATTACTTATTTCTGTATTTTTTCTCCTTTGCACCCCAGTATCTCTACTTGCACATTCATCTTCTGCTCATCTATCACTCCAGTGTTTAATTGCTAAATTTTAATTACTTCGCCACTACAGCCTATTTATTGCCTTACCTCCCTGATCTTACCTCATTTGCACATATATTTTTTCTAATGTGTTATTGACTGTATGTTTGTTTATTCCATGAGGAGCTCTGTGTTGTTGTTTGTGTCGCACTGCTTTAGTTTATCTTGGCCAGGTCACAGTTGTAATTGAGAACTTGTTCTCAACTGGCCTACCTGGTTAAATTAAGGGGAAATAAAAATAAACGTTTTTCACAATTCCTGACATTTAATCAGAGTAAAGATTCCCTGTCTTTGGTCAGTTAGGATCACCACTTTATTTTAAGAATGTGAAATGTCAGAATAATAGTAGATTGAATGATTTATTTTAAAGCGCCCCCACAACATGATGCTGCCGTGCTTCACGATTGGGATGGTGTTCTTCGGCTTGCAAGCCTCCCCCTTTTTCCTCCAAACATAATGATGATCATTGTGGCCAAACAGTTACAGTGGGGAGAACAAGTATTTGATACACTGCCGATTTTGCAGGTTTTCCTACTTACAAAGCATGTAGAGGTCTGTCATTTTTATCATAGGTACACTTCAAGTGTGAGAGACGGAATCTAAAACAAAAATCCAGAAAATCACATTGTATGATTTTTAAGTAATTAATTTGCATTTTATTGCATGACATAAGTATTTGATCACCTACCAACCAGTAAGAATTCCGTCTCTCACAGACGTGTTAGTTTTTCTTTAAGAACTTAATTATTTGGTATAGAAACCTTTGTTTGCAATTACAGAGATCATACGTTTCCTGTAGTTCTTTACCAGGTTTGCACACACTGCAGCAGGGATTTTGGCCCACTCCTCCATACAGACCTTTTCCAGATCCTTCAGGTTTGGGGGCTGTCCCTGGACAATACGAACTTTCAGCTCCCTCCAAAATATTTTCTATTGGGTTCAGGTCTGGAAACTGGCTAGGCCACTCCAGGACCTTGAGATGCTTCTTACGGAGACACTCCTTAGTTGCCCTGGCTGTGTGTTCCGGGTCGTTGTCATGCTGGAAGACCCAGCCACGACCCATCTTCAATGCTCTTATTGAGGGAAGGAGGTTGTTGGCCAAGATCCCGCGATACATGGCCCCATCCATCCTCCCCTCAATACGGTGCAGTCGTCCTGTCCCCTTTGCAGAAAAGCATCCCCAAAGAATGATGTTTCCACCTCCATGGTTCACGGTTGGGATGGTGTTCTTGGGGTTGTACTCATCCTTCTTCTTCCTCCAAACACGGCGAGTGGAGCTTAGACGAAAAAGCTCTATTCTTTTCTCATCAGACCACATGACCTTCTCCCATTCCTCCTCTGGATCATTCAGATGGTCATTGGCAAACTTCAGACAGGCCTGGACATGCACTGGCTTGAGCAGGGCGACCTTGCGTGCGCTGCAGGATTTTAATCCACGACGGCGTAGTGTGTTACTAATGGTTTTCTTTGAGACTGTGGTCCCAGCTCTCTTCAGGTCATTGACCAGGTCCTGCCGTGTAGTTCTGGGCTGATCCCTCACCTTCCTCATGATCATTGATGCACCATGAGGTGAGATCTTGCATGGAGCCCCAGACCGAGGGTGATTGACCGTCATCTTGAACTTCTTCCATTTTTTTTTATAATTGCGCCAACAGTTGTTGCCTTCTCACCAAGCTGCTTGCCTATTGTCCTGTAGCCCATCCCAGCCTTGTGCAGGTTTAAATTTATCCCTGATGTCCTTACACAGCTCTCTGGTCTTGGCCATTGTGGAGAGGTTGGAGTCTGTTTGATTGAGTGTGTGGACAGGTGTCTTTTATACAGGTAATGAGTTCAAACAGGTGCAGTTAATACAGGTAATGAGTGGAGAACAGGAGGGCTTCTTAAAGGAAAACTAACAGGTCTGTGAGAGACGGAATTCTTACTGGTTGGTAGGTGATCAAATACTTATGTCATGCAATAAAATGCGAATGAATTACTTAAAAATCATACAATGTGATTTTCTGGATTTTTGTTTAAGATTTCCGTCTCTCACAGTTCAAGTGTACCTATGCTAAAAAATTACAGACCTCTACATGCTTTGTAAGTAGGAAAACCTGCAAAATCGGCAGTGTATCAAATACTTGTTCTCCCCACTGTATATTTTTTGTTTCATCAGACCAGAGGACATTTCTCCAAAAAGTATGATCTTTGTCCCCATGTGCAGTTGCAAACTGTAGTCTGGCTTTTTTATGGTGGTTTTGGAGCAGTGGCTTCTTCCTTGCTGAGTGGCCTTTCAGGTTATGTCGATATAGGACTTGTTTTACTGTGGATATAGATACTTTTGTACCTGTTTCCTCCAGCTTCTTCACAAGGTGCTTTGCTGTTGTTCTGGGATTGATTTGCACTTTTCACACCAAAGTACGTTCATTTCTAGGAGACAGAACGTGTCTCCTTCCTGAGCGGTATGACGGCTGCGTGGTCCCATGGTGTTTATACTTGGGTACTATTGTTTGTACAGATGAACGTGGTACCTTCAGGCGTTTGGAAATTTCTCCCAAGAATGAACCAGACTTGTGGTCTACAATTTTTTTTCTGAGGTCTTGGCTGATTTCTTTTGATTTTCCCATGATGTCAAGCAAACAGGCACTGAGTTTGAAGGTAGGCCTTGAAATACATCCAGAGGTACACCTCCAATTGACCGAAATGATGTCCATTAGCCTATCAGAAGTTTCTAAAGCCATGACTTCTGACCCACTGGAATTGTGACACAGTGAATTATAAGTGAAATAATCTGTCTGTAAACAATTGTTGGAAAAATGACTTATGTCGTGCACAAAGTAGATGTCCTAACCAACTTGCCAAAACTACAGTTTGTTTTCAAGAAATTTGTGGAGTGGTTAAAAACGAGTTTTATTGACTCCAACCTAAGTATGTAAACTTCTGACTTCAACTGTATGTGTATAAGCCTGTGTGTGTGTTCGTGTTGCGTTTTCTCTCTTTCGCGCGTGTGTGTGTGTGAGGTGATGGGAATGTGCATTATGAATGAGTCATCAGAACTAAGCAAGAGATGCTCTGAGAACCCCCACCCCTCCCCCTCGCCTCCTTATTCAGGAAGGGAGACACAGTACAATACACACTGGCGCACTCCTGAACAACGTCAGGTATATGGCCCACCCAACACCTATCCTCGTTATCAATAGTAAGAGAAATGGCCCACCCAACACCCATCCTTGTTATCAATAGTAAGAGAAATGGCCCACCCAACACCTATCCTCGTTATCAATAGTAAGAGAAATGGCCCACCCAACACCTATCCTCGTTATCAATAGTAAGAGAAATGTCCCACCCAACACCTATCCTCGTTATCAATAGTAAGAGAAATGGCCCACCCAACACCCATCCTTGTTATCAATAGTAAGAGAAATGGCCCACCCAACACCTATCCTCGTTATCAATAGTAAGAGAAATGGCCCACCCAACACCTATCCTCGTTCTCAATAGGAAATGTGAGCTCAGACCTTGTTGTTTAATGTCCTGAGTGTTTTTCCCTTTAAATGTGTAGTAATGAAATGAAGGGATAGACAGCGTCCTACTAAAGATACTGTTAAACACTCATATTGACAGTATAACACTATCTGTTCCTAGGCCGTCACACTCTCCCTCTCTCCCTTCCCTCTTCTCTACTCAAGATAAAAGTACGTGTAGTGCTTTCTGAGGTCAGTTCGGGTTTGGTTCGACTATTTAAAAACAATTGTAACGACTTTTCAAATTTGTTTTTCTTTTTTTATCTTTATTTTTTAAATCACAATTAAATGCATACTGTTGGTTGAATGTTGTAACGGAATAAAACAGTTGAATAATGGTCCTATGATGATTAGTGACTGCCTACCACCATTTAGTCACATGACTTGATTTCAGTTGTATATATTACATTAGTTTTATTTGATGACTTTATAATTTCATTACAAGTCATTATCTCTTTTCTAGAGAGCTGCTGCCTATGTTGTCTGACATAATCACTATTTAAGTAGTTCTTCAAAGTAAATAAGGCTTTTATGACTGCTGAATACCAACTGTCCATCACACAGATCATATATTTTATTTTCTATACCACTCTCCATCCCACGTCTTCTGTCTCTTCTCACCCTCCTTGTGCAATGGAGTATGGTTATAGGAGTTAATTATCACGTTTCGTGTGCTAAACTATGTAGAATATTGGCCTGTTGGAAACTACAACTCCCTACTACATCGTACAGTTTGGGCTTGATCTTTCTCTATAAAAACTGAGCTCACAGAAAAAACATGAACGAAATGGAATTCATACAATTGAACCGATGGTCAATTTGTTGTTTAAAAAAACAAAAAATGACCGAAATGTCAGTTAATGGCTCAGCACTAAGAGGAACAGCACCAAGGACCTTCTGAAGGTGGTCTACCCGTCTAACCATTTTCTTTCTCCTTGCTCTCTTCCGTTTTCCTCCCTCTTTCTCTCTACCTCCAGCTCTTTGAGAGGAACAGCACCAAGGACCTTCTGAAGATAGTCTATCCGTTGTTCCGGGCTGGTGGTCCCAGCTCCTTTAGCCAGCTGATGAACATTGTGTCTGCCCTGTTCTGTGGGTACCCAGACGGAGAGGGATCCAGGGTCCTCTCCTTCAACTGGTACGAAGACAACAACTACAAGGTGTTCCTGGGGGTGAATGGATCCAAGAACCACGACTATGTTTACGACATGACAACCAGTAAGTAGAGTCGTGACTAGGGCTCAGATCCGGGTCAAATACTTTAAAATATTTGAGATGTGCTCAGAGTTTACACTTTAGGAACTATTCCATTGCTTCCCTTGTCACAGGCTAACTAGACATGCCCCCCCCCCCCTCCTCCTCCTCTTCTCTCAGCTCCGTTCTGTAACGACTTGATGCAGACTCTGGAGTCTAACCCGGTCACTAAGATCGTCTGGAGTTCAGTCAAGCCTCTCTTCATGGGGAAGATCCTCTACGCTCCAGACTCCCCAGCCATAAGACTGATACTAAAGAGTGTAAGACAACACACACCCTCCTCTCCTCCTCTGTGACTCTTGTTAACCCGAACATATGTGCACAAACACGCAAACACCCTGCTGAGGAATTGTGTTTGTTACAGGGGGTTCCAACGCTCAATTGTGTTTGTTACAGGGGGTTCCAATACTCAATTGTGTTTGTTACAGGGGGTTCCAATACTCAATTGTGTTTGTTACAGGGGGTTCCAACGCTCAATTGTGTTTGTTACAGGGGGTTCCAATACTCAATTGTGTTTGTTACAGGGGGTTCCAATACTCAATTGTGTTTGTTACAGGGGGTTCCAACGCTCAATTGTGTTTGTTACAGGGGGTTCCAATACTCAATTGTGTTTGTTACAGGGGGTTCCAATACTCAATTGTGTTTGTTACAGGAGGTTCCAACGCTCAATTGTGTTTGTTACAGGGGGTTCCAATACTCAATTGTGTTTGTTACAGGGGGTTCCAACGCTCAATTGTGTTTGTTACAGGAGGTTCCAATACTCAATTGTGTTTGTTACAGGGGGTTCCAATACTCAATTGTGTTTGTTACAGGGGGTTCCAACGCTCAATTGTGTTTGTTACAGGGGGTTCCAATACTCAATTGTGTTTGTTACAGGGGGTTCCAACGCTCAATTGTGTTTGTTACAGGAGGTTCCAATACTCAATTGTGTTTGTTACAGGGGGTTCCAACGCTCAATTGTGTTTGTTACAGGGGGTTCCAATACTCAATTGTGTTTGTTACAGGAGGTTCCAACGCTCAATTGTGTTTGTTACAGGGGGTTCCAACGCTCAATTGTGTTTGTTACAGGAGGTTCCAACGCTCAATTGTGTTTGTTACAGGAGGTTCCAACGCTCAATTGTGTTTGTTACAGGGGGTTCCAATACTCAATTGTGTTTGTTACAGGAGGTTCTGTCATGTCTTTACTATCATTAACTGAAGACTGATAGTTTTTATCAAAGATTCTCAGTAATTAGTTATTACGCGATTAGACTGATTAATCATGTAACCGTAATTACTAGGAAGTCGGGGCACCAAGGAAAAATATTCAGATTACAAAGTTATCATTTCCTAAAATAACTTTTCAGATATTTTATCTGATTGGTCTTCGAATTAATGAATTATTTACTTTACCTCACGTTAGTCTCATTCCAGACGTCGTAAATGCACGAACCCAGTCTTCACTATGAGTCATCCATACATCAGTTGTCTTAAATCATTTATTTATTACTAACTAAGTAATTCACAGAAATGCATAAACAAACAAACAAGGTAAATGTGGTTACATGAAATGATAGGAGAATGTGCCGGCATGGCAGCTTGTTAGACAAAAGGGGAAGTGGGGGTCGACTAAGAAGTCACTACAGTGTGATAATTATAACAATTGAAATACTAATCCTTTGCACATGAACGCTCACTCATTCGGGAACAATTGCAATCAATATATATATATTTACGCTCAGTGTGTCGTCTTGATCGCTGGTGAAAAGTTAGTTTATTTTGTTGAATTGTCCGTCTCTCTCCCTCTCTCTCTCTGTCTTGGTTAGAGGGGATAGTTCAAAGTGACATTCATTATAGAATGGATGTTTCGGCGGTTGTCGTTCTTCACGTTCAATGATACAGAATTCCTAGCTGCAGACTAGTAATTAATATTAAAGACTTGTTCTTATTCTGTTGGTATCGATAGTCTAAGAGTTTAACCACGTGGTATGGTTAAAAGATTCAGCAATGGTCTACAACCTTTTAGCCATCTCGTAATTGAGGTAAGCTCGATCTGCTGATCGAAAACCCGAGTGGGGGTTTTATTCGGAAGGGCCGAAAAAGGGCTGTCCCAGGAGGCCTGACCCTAACTGGGCTCAGGGGCGGTCCAGGATGTCTGACCCTAACTGGGCTCAGGGGCGGTCCAGGATGTCTGACCCTAACTGGGCTCAGGGGCGGTCCAGGATGTCTGACCCTAACTGGGCTCAGGGCTGTCCCAGGAGGCCTGACCCTAACTGGGCTCAGGGGCGGTCCAGGATGTCTGACCCTAACTGGGCTCAGGGGCGGTCCAGGATGTCTGACCCTAACTGGGCTCAGGGGTGGTCCAGGATGTCTGGCCCTAACTGGGCTCAGGAGCGGTCCTCTGATTTAGTTCAAATCAAAAGAATTGTATTTCTCTTCATTAAACAGTCCAAAATCATATTCCACAATTATACAAACAGTATCATCCTCACTCATTCATCTTATACAACAATTAGATGTAAACCTCATATCTGAGGCTATTATATAAACAGCGTTATGGTAATGTGGCCACACCGTCTCCCATGAGCTGTCCCAAGTTGTGACAAACGGACCAGTTCGTAGCTGGATTCTTCACCCATCTTTTTATACTTTTCTCCGGAACATGACATTTGTTCGTACCTCAAGTTCTGTGAGGTGGAAGGATGTCCTTTGTCCTCTGTGAAAATCTACTCTCTCTATACTGTGTGTCCAATGAGGAGCTCCTCAGGAGTTTACTACGACTCTCTGACCACAGCAACCTAGTTGAAGGAGGAAAGGGGGAGGCAGGGAGAGGGGGATGGGCCTTGCTGTACCCAACGAGGCCAACGTCATGACAGTTCCAACGTCCAACTGAAGCGACAAAAGACAACAGAGCTCATTCATATAACATTTGTTTTGTATTTATATTTACAACAGTTGACAGAAAACAGATGTTAAGTCTTATTCTACTGAAGCTGCTTGGGGACATTTACTATGCATACTGGAGATCTGAGAAGGACATGACTTCATAGTATTGATGGCCTTTATGTCAGTATGTGTGTCTGTCTGTGTATGTGTGTCTGTCTGTGTGTGTGTGTGTGTGTGTTTTCATGACTGTGTGTGTGTCTGTGTGGGTGTGTTGATGTCTGTGTGTGTGTCTGTGTGTGTCTGTGTGAGTGTTCATGACTGTGTGTGTGTCTGTGTGAGGGTGTTGATGTCTGTGTGTGTGTTCATGACTGTGTGTGTGTCTGTGTGGGTGTGTTGATGTCTGTGTGTGTGTCTGTGTGTGTCTGTGTAAGTGTTCATGACTGTGTGTGTGTCTGTGTGAGGGTGTTGATGTCTGTGTGTGTGTTCATGACTGTGTGTGTGTCTGTGTGTGTGTCTGTGTGTGTGTCTGTGTGTCTGTGTGTGTGTGTGTGTGTGTGTGTTCATGACTGTGTGTGTGTCTGTGTGGGTGTGTTGATGTCTGTCTGTGTGTCTGTGTGAGTGTTCATGACTGTGTGTGTGTGTGGGTGTGTTGATGTCTGTGTGTGTGTGTGTGTGTGGGGGGGTGGTGGTGTGTTGATGTCTGTGTGTGTGTGTGTCATTGTGTGTGTGTTCATGTCTGTTAACTGCTAACATGTTCTCTCCAGGCCAACACTACGTTTGAGGAGCTGGAGCGTCTGATGACCATGGGAAAGGCCTGGGAGGAGGTGGGACCTCAAATCTGGAGGTTCTTCAACGCTGGCATACAGATAAACATGATCAGGGTAACACACGCACGCACGCACGCACGCACGCACGCACGCACGCACACACACACACACACACACACACACACACACACACACACACACACACACACACACACACACACACACACACACACACACACACACACACACACACACACACACACACACACACACACACACACACACACACACACACACACACACAGTCATGAACACAGACACACAGACAGACATCAACACACCCACATAGACACACACACACAGTCATGAACACTCACACAGACACACAGACAGACATCAACACACACACACACACACACACACACACACACACACACACACACACACACACACACACACACACACACACACACACACACACACACACACACACACACACACATAGAAGCACACATACACGCATGCACACACATGCACACACACAGACACACACACACACACACACAGACACACACACACACACACACACACACACACACACACACACACACACACACACACACACACACACACACACACACACACACACACAGGGTATTGGTCTTCATTCTTTCTCACCTTTATTTTACCAGGTCTCATTGTGGTCTTATCTTAGTGTCAAGAGAGATGTGGCCAAAACAGCAGCACACTCTTGTAAATGTTTAGTACGGTTTTCCAGTAAATTAATTATATATTTCTCCTGCCCCTGCAGGACACCATCAGAAACCCCACGGTAGCAGACCTAATAGACAGGAGTATGGAGGACACTGAGTTCTCCTCTAAAGACATCCTCAACTTCCTGTACAACGGGCTAGAGGAGGACAGAGAAGAGACCATGCCCAGCTTCGACTGGAGGAACGTCTTCAACCTCACGGACCAGGCCGTCCGCATGTTCAACCAGTACGGAGAGGTAAGGGTTAATGAATAACTAACTAAATAAACTAACTAAATAACTAAATAGTGTTATGCCACAGGGGGAAAAAACCAAATAAATCTGTCCAAACTGTCATGACGGAGATCCTCAGACCAAGACATCTAGACGTTAACCAACTCTGCCTCCGTAAGAGTACTCACTCACAGTCTGACTCAACCTCCGTAAGAGGAGTCACTCACAGTCTGACTCAACCTCCGTAAGAGTAGTCACTCACAGTCTGACTCTGCCTCCGTAAGAGTAGTCACTCACAGTCTGACTCAACCTCCGTAAGAGTAGTCACTCACAGTCTGACTCTGCCTCCATAAGGGTAGTCACTCACAGTCTGACTCAACCTCCGTAAGAGGAGTCACTCACAGTCTGACTCTGCCTCCGTAAGAGTAGTCACTCACAGTCTGACTCAACCTCCGTAAGAGTAGTCACTCACAGTCTGACTCTGCCTCCGTAAGAGTAGTCACTCACAGTCTGACTCTGCTTCCGTAAGAGTAGTCACTCACAGTCTGACTCTGCCTCCGTAAGAGTAGTGACTCACAGTCTGACTCAACCTCCGTAAGAGTAGTCACTCACAGTCTGACTCTGCCTCCGTAAGAGTAGTCACTCACAGTCTGACTCAACCTCCGTAAGAGTAGTCACTCACAGTGTGACTCTGCCTCCGTAAGAGTAGTCACTCACAGTCTGACTCTGCCTCCGTAAGAGTAGTCACTCACAGTCTGACTCTGCCTCTGTAAGAGTAGTCACTCACAGTCTGACTCTGCCTCCGTAAGAGTAGTCACTCACAGTCTGACTCTGCCTCCGTAAGAGTAGTCACTCACATTCTGACTCTGCCTCCGTAAGAGTAGTTACTCACAGTCTGACTCTGCCTCCGTAAGAGTAGTCACTCACAGTCTGACTCAACCTCCGTAAGAGTAGTCACGCACAGTCTGACTCTGCCTCCGTAAGAGTAGTCACTCACAGTCTGACTCAACCTCCGTAAGAGTAGTCACGCACAGTCTGACTCTGCCTCCGTAAGAGTACTCACTCACAGTCTGACTCAACCTCCGTAAGAGTACTCACTCACAGTCTGACTCAACCTCCGTAAGAGTAGTCACTCACAGTCTGACTCAACCTCCGTAAGAGTAGTCACTCACAGTCTGACTCAACCTCCGTAAGAGTAGTCACTCACAGTCTGACTCAACCTCCGTAAGAGTAGTCACTCACAGTCTGACTCTGCCTCCGTAAGAGTAGTCACTCACAGTCTGACTCAACCTCCGTAAGAGGAGTCACTCACAGTCTGACTCAACCTCCGTAAGAGTAGTCACTCACAGTCTGACTCTGCCTCCGTAAGAGTAGTCACTCACAGTCTGACTCAACCTCCGTAAGAGTAGTCACTCACAGTCTGACTCTGCCTCCATAAGGGTAGTCACTCACAGTCTGACTCAACCTCCGTAAGAGGAGTCACTCACAGTCTGACTCTGCCTCCGTAAGAGTAGTCACTCACAGTCTGACTCAACCTCCGTAAGAGTAGTCACTCACAGTCTGACTCTGCCTCCGTAAGAGTAGTCACTCACAGTCTGACTCAACCTCCGTAAGAGTAGTCACTCACAGTGTGACTCTGCCTCCGTAAGAGTAGTCACTCACAGTCTGACTCTGCCTCCGTAAGAGTAGTCACTCACAGTCTGACTCTGCCTCTGTAAGAGTAGTCACTCACAGTCTGACTCTGCCTCCGTAAGAGTAGTCACTCACAGTCTGACTCTGCCTCCGTAAGAGTAGTCACTCACATTCTGACTCTGCCTCCGTAAGAGTAGTTACTCACAGTCTGACTCTGCCTCCGTAAGAGTAGTCACTCACAGTCTGACTCAACCTCCGTAAGAGTAGTCACGCACAGTCTGACTCTGCCTCCGTAAGAGTAGTCACTCACAGTCTGACTCAACCTCCGTAAGAGTAGTCACGCACAGTCTGACTCTGCCTCCGTAAGAGTACTCACTCACAGTCTGACTCAACCTCCGTAAGAGTACTCACTCACAGTCTGACTCAACCTCCGTAAGAGTAGTCACTCACAGTCTGACTCAACCTCCGTAAGAGTAGTCACTCACAGTCTGACTCAACCTCCGTAAGAGTAGTCACTCACAGTCTGACTCTGCCTCCGTAAGAGTAGTCACTCACAGTCTGACTCAACCTCCGTAAGAGGAGTCACTCACAGTCTGACTCAACCTCCGTAAGAGTAGTCACTCACAGTCTGACTCTGCCTCCGTAAGAGTAGTCACTCACAGTCTGACTCAACCTCCGTAAGAGTAGTCACTCACAGTCTGACTCTGCCTCCATAAGGGTAGTCACTCACAGTCTGACTCAACCTCCGTAAGAGGAGTCACTCACAGTCTGACTCTGCCTCCGTAAGAGTAGTCACTCACAGTCTGACTCAACCTCCGTAAGAGTAGTCACTCACAGTCTGACTCAACCTCCGTAAGAGTAGTCACTCACAGTCTGACTCTGCCTCCGTAAGAGTAGTCACTCACAGTCTGACTCTGCTTCCGTAAGAGTAGTCACTCACAGTCTGACTCTGCCTCCGTAAGAGTAGTGACTCACAGTCTGACTCAACCTCCGTAAGAGTAGTCACTCACAGTCTGACTCTGCCTCCGTAAGAGTAGTCACTCACAGTCTGACTCAACCTCCGTAAGAGTAGTCACTCACAGTGTGACTCTGCCTCCGTAAGAGTAGTCACTCACAGTCTGACTCTGCCTCCGTAAGAGTAGTCACTCACAGTCTGACTCTGCCTCTGTAAGAGTAGTCACTCACAGTCTGACTCTGCCTCCGTAAGAGTAGTCACTCACAGTCTGACTCTGCCTCCGTAAGAGTAGTCACTCACAGTCTGACTCTGCCTCCGTAAGAGTAGTCACTCACAGTCTGACTCAACCTCCGTAAGAGTAGTCACGCACAGTCTGACTCTGCCTCCGTAAGAGTAGTCACTCACAGTCTGACTCAACCTCCGTAAGAGTAGTCACGCACAGTCTGACTCTGCCTCCGTAAGAGTACTCACTCACAGTCTGACTCAACCTCCGTAAGAGTACTCACTCACAGTCTGACTCAACCTCCGTAAGAGTAGTCACTCACAGTCTGACTCAACCTCCGTAAGAGTAGTCACTCACAGTCTGACTCAACCTCCGTAAGAGTAGTCACTCACAGTCTGACTCTGCCTCCGTAAGAGTAGTCACTCACAGTCTGACTCAACCTCCGTAAGAGGAGTCACTCACAGTCTGACTCAACCTCCGTAAGAGTAGTCACTCACAGTCTGACTCTGCCTCCGTAAGAGTAGTCACTCACAGTCTGACTCAACCTCCGTAAGAGTAGTCACTCACAGTCTGACTCTGCCTCCATAAGGGTAGTCACTCACAGTCTGACTCAACCTCCGTAAGAGGAGTCACTCACAGTCTGACTCTGCCTCCGTAAGAGTAGTCACTCACAGTCTGACTCAACCTCCGTAAGAGTAGTCACTCACAGTCTGACTCAACCTCCGTAAGAGTAGTCACTCACAGTCTGACTCTGCCTCCGTAAGAGTAGTCACTCACAGTCTGACTCTGCTTCCGTAAGAGTAGTCACTCACAGTCTGACTCTGCCTCCGTAAGAGTAGTGACTCACAGTCTGACTCAACCTCCGTAAGAGTAGTCACTCACAGTCTGACTCTGCCTCCGTAAGAGTAGTCACTCACAGTCTGACTCAACCTCCGTAAGAGTAGTCACTCACAGTGTGACTCTGCCTCCGTAAGAGTAGTCACTCACAGTCTGACTCTGCCTCCGTAAGAGTAGTCACTCACAGTCTGACTCTGCCTCTGTAAGAGTAGTCACTCACAGTCTGACTCTGCCTCCGTAAGAGTAGTCACTCACAGTCTGACTCTGCCTCCGTAAGAGTAGTCACTCACATTCTGACTCTGCCTCCGTAAGAGTAGTTACTCACAGTCTGACTCTGCCTCCGTAAGAGTAGTCACTCACAGTCTGACTCAACCTCCGTAAGAGTAGTCACGCACAGTCTGACTCTGCCTCCGTAAGAGTAGTCACTCACAGTCTGACTCAACCTCCGTAAGAGTAGTCACGCACAGTCTGACTCTGCCTCCGTAAGAGTACTCACTCACAGTCTGACTCAACCTCCGTAAGAGTACTCACTCACAGTCTGACTCAACCTCCGTAAGAGTAGTCACTCACAGTCTGACTCAACCTCCGTAAGAGTAGTCACTCACAGTCTGACTCAACCTCCGTAAGAGTAGTCACTCACAGTCTGACTCTGCCTCCGTAAGAGTAGTCACTCACAGTCTGACTCAACCTCCGTAAGAGTAGTCACGCACAGTCTGACTCTGCCTCCGTAAGAGTAGTCACTCACAGTCTGCCTCTGCCTCTGTAAGAGTAGTCACTCACAGTCTGACTCTGCCTCCGTAAGAGTAGTCACTCACAGTCTGACTCTGCCTCCGTAAGAGTAGTCACTCACATTCTGACTCTGCCTCCGAAAGAGTAGTTACTCACAGTCTGACTCTGCCTCCGTAAGAGTAGTCACTCACAGTCTGACTCAACCTCCGTAAGAGTAGTCACGCACAGTCTGACTCTGCCTCCGTAAGAGTAGTCACTCACAGTCTGACTCAACCTCCGTAAGAGTAGTCACGCACAGTCTGACTCTGCCTCCGTAAGAGTACTCACTCACAGTCTGACTCAACCTCCGTAAGAGTACTCACTCACAGTCTGACTCAACCTCCGTAAGAGTAGTCACTCACAGTCTGACTCAACCTCCGTAAGAGTAGTCACTCACAGTCTGACTCAACCTCCGTAAGAGTAGTCACTCACAGTCTGACTCTGCCTCCGTAAGAGTAGTCACTCACAGTCTGACTCAACCTCCGTAAGAGGAGTCACTCACAGTCTGACTCAACCTCCGTAAGAGTAGTCACTCACAGTCTGACTCTGCCTCCGTAAGAGTAGTCACTCACAGTCTGACTCAACCTCCGTAAGAGTAGTCACTCACAGTCTGACTCTGCCTCCATAAGGGTAGTCACTCACAGTCTGACTCAACCTCCGTAAGAGGAGTCACTCACAGTCTGACTCTGCCTCCGTAAGAGTAGTCACTCACAGTCTGACTCAACCTCCGTAAGAGTAGTCACTCACAGTCTGACTCTGCCTCCGTAAGAGTAGTCACTCACAGTCTGACTCTGCTTCCGTAAGAGTAGTCACTCACAGTCTGACTCTGCCTCCGTAAGAGTAGTGACTCACAGTCTGACTCAACCTCCGTAAGAGTAGTCACTCACAGTCTGACTCTGCCTCCGTAAGAGTAGTCACTCACAGTCTGACTCAACCTCCGTAAGAGTAGTCACTCACAGTGTGACTCTGCCTCCGTAAGAGTAGTCACTCACAGTCTGACTCTGCCTCCGTAAGAGTAGTCACTCACAGTCTGACTCTGCCTCTGTAAGAGTAGTCACTCACAGTCTGACTCTGCCTCCGTAAGAGTAGTCACTCACAGTCTGACTCTGCCTCCGTAAGAGTAGTCACTCACATTCTGACTCTGCCTCCGTAAGAGTAGTTACTCACAGTCTGACTCTGCCTCCGTAAGAGTAGTCACTCACAGTCTGACTCAACCTCCGTAAGAGTAGTCACGCACAGTCTGACTCTGCCTCCGTAAGAGTAGTCACTCACAGTCTGACTCAACCTCCGTAAGAGTAGTCACGCACAGTCTGACTCTGCCTCCGTAAGAGTACTCACTCACAGTCTGACTCAACCTCCGTAAGAGTAGTCACTCACAGTCTGACTCTGCCTCTGTAAGAGTAGTCACTCACAGTCTGACTCTGCCTCCGTAAGAGTAGTCACTCACAGTCTGACTCTGCCTCCGTAAGAGTAGTCACTCACATTCTGACTCTGCCTCCGTAAGAGTAGTTACTCACAGTCTGACTCTGCCTCCGTAAGAGTAGTCACTCACAGTCTGACTCAACCTCCGTAAGAGTAGTCACGCACAGTCTGACTCTGCCTCCGTAAGAGTAGTCACTCACAGTCTGACTCAACCTCCGTAAGAGTAGTCACGCACAGTCTGACTCTGCCTCCGTAAGAGTACTCACTCACAGTCTGACTCAACCTCCGTAAGAGTATTCACTCACAGTCTGACTCAACCTCCGTAAGAGTAGTCACTCACAGTCTGACTCAACCTCCGTAAGAGTAGTCACTCACAGTCTGACTCAACCTCCGTAAGAGTAGTCACTCACAGTCTGACTCTGCCTCCGTAAGAGTAGTCACTCACAGTCTGACTCAACCTCCGTAAGAGTAGTCACGCACAGTCTGACTCTGCCTCCGTAAGAGTAGTCACTCACAGTCTGCCTCTGCCTCTGTAAGAGTAGTCACTCACAGTCTGACTCTGCCTCCGTAAGAGTAGTCACTCACAGTCTGACTCTGCCTCCGTAAGAGTAGTCACTCACATTCTGACTCTGCCTCCGTAAGAGTAGTTACTCACAGTCTGACTCTGCCTCCGTAAGAGTAGTCACTCACAGTCTGACTCAACCTCCGTAAGAGTAGTCACGCACAGTCTGACTCTGCCTCCGTAAGAGTAGTCACTCACAGTCTGACTCAACCTCCGTAAGAGTAGTCACGCACAGTCTGACTCTGCCTCCGTAAGAGTACTCACTCACAGTCTGACTCAACCTCCGTAAGAGTACTCACTCACAGTCTGACTCAACCTCCGTAAGAGTAGTCACTCACAGTCTGACTCAACCTCCGTAAGAGTAGTCACTCACAGTCTGACTCAACCTCCGTAAGAGTAGTCACTCACAGTCTGACTCTGCCTCCGTAAGAGTAGTCACTCACAGTCTGACTCAACCTCCGTAAGAGGAGTCACTCACAGTCTGACTCAACCTCCGTAAGAGTAGTCACTCACAGTCTGACTCTGCCTCCGTAAGAGTAGTCACTCACAGTCTGACTCAACCTCCGTAAGAGTAGTCACTCACAGTCTGACTCAACCTCCGTAAGAGGAGTCACTCACAGTCTGACTCTGCCTCCGTAAGAGTAGTCACTCACAGTCTGACTCAACCTCCGTAAGAGTAGTCACTCACAGTCTGACTCTGCCTCCGTAAGAGTAGTCACTCACAGTCTGACTCTGCTTCCGTAAGAGTAGTCACTCACAGTCTGACTCTGCCTCCGTAAGAGTAGTGACTCACAGTCTGACTCAACCTCCGTAAGAGTAGTCACTCACAGTCTGACTCTGCCTCCGTAAGAGTAGTCACTCACAGTCTGACTCAACCTCCGTAAGAGTAGTCACTCACAGTGTGACTCTGCCTCCGTAAGAGTAGTCACTCACAGTCTGACTCTGCCTCCGTAAGAGTAGTCACTCACAGTCTGACTCTGCCTCTGTAAGAGTAGTCACTCACAGTCTGACTCTGCCTCCGTAAGAGTAGTCACTCACAGTCTGACTCTGCCTCCGTAAGAGTAGTCACTCACATTCTGACTCTGCCTCCGTAAGAGTAGTTACTCACAGTCTGACTCTGCCTCCGTAAGAGTAGTCACTCACAGTCTGACTCAACCTCCGTAAGAGTAGTCACGCACAGTCTGACTCTGCCTCCGTAAGAGTAGTCACTCACAGTCTGACTCAACCTCCGTAAGAGTAGTCACGCACAGTCTGACTCTGCCTCCGTAAGAGTACTCACTCACAGTCTGACTCAACCTCCGTAAGAGTACTCACTCACAGTCTGACTCAACCTCCATAAGAGTAGTCACTCACAGTCTGACTCAACCTCCGTAAGAGTAGTCACTCACAGTCTGACTCAACCTCCGTAAGAGTAGTCACTCACAGTCTGACTCTGCCTCCGTAAGAGTAGTCACTCACAGTCTGACTCAACCTCCGTAAGAGTAGTCACGCACAGTCTGACTCTGCCTCCGTAAGAGTAGTCACTCACAGTCTGACTCAACCTCCGTAAGAGTAGTCACTCACAGTCTGACTCTGCCTCCATAAGGGTAGTCACTCACAGTCTGACTCAACCTCCGTAAGAGGAGTCACTCACAGTCTGACTCTGCCTCCGTAAGAGTAGTCACTCACAGTCTGACTCTGCCTCCGTAAGAGTAGTCACTCACATTCTGACTCTGCCTCCGTAAGAGTAGTTACTCACAGTCTGACTCTGCCTCTATAAGAGTAGTCACTCACAGTCTGACTCTGCCTCCGTAAGGGTAGTCACTCACAGTCTGACTTTGCCTCCGTAAGAGTAGTCACTCACAGTATGACTCTGCCTCTATAAGAGTAGTCACTCACAGTCTGACTCTGCCCCCGTAAGGGTAGTCACTCACAGTCTGACTCTGCCTCCGTAAGGGTAGTCACTCACAGTCTGACTCTGCCTCCGTAAGAGTGGTCACTCACAGTCTGACTCTGCCCCCGTAAGGGTAGTCACTCACAGTCTGACTCTGCCTCCGTAAGAGTAGTCACTCACAGTCTGACTCTGCCTCCGTAAGAGTGGTCACTCACAGTCTGACTCTGCCCCCGTAAGGGTAGTCACTCACAGTCTGACTCTGCCTCCGTAAGAGTGGTCACTCACAGTCTGACTCTGCCCCCGTAAGGGTAGTCACTCACAGTCTGACTCTGCCTCCGTAAGAGTAGTCACTCACAGTCTGACTCTGCCTCCGTAAGAGTGGTCACTCACAGTCTGACTCTGCCCCCGTAAGGGTAGTCACTCACAGTCTGACTCTGCCTCCGTAAGAGTAGTCACTCACAGTCTGACTCTGCCTCTGTAAGGGTAGTCACTCACAGTCTGACTCTGCTTCCGTAGTCACTCACAGTCTGACTCTGCCTCCGTAAGGGTAGTCACTCACAGTCTGACTCTGCCTCCGTAAGGGTAGTCACTCACAGTCTGACTCTGCCTCCGTAAGAGTAGTCACTCACAGTCTGACTCTGCCTCTATAAGAGTAGTCACTCACAGTCTGACTCTGCCTCCGTAAGAGTAGTCACTCACAGTCTGACTCTGCCTCTGTAAGGGTAGTCACTCACAGTCTGACTCTGCTTCCGTAGTCACTCACAGTCTGACTCTGCCTCCGTAAGGGTAGTCACTCACAGTCTGACTCTGCCTCTGTAAGAGTGGTCACTCACAGTCTGACTCAACCTCCGTAAGAGTAGTCACTCACAGTCTGACTCTGCCTCCATAAGGGTAGTCACTCACAGTCTGACTCAACCTCCGTAAGAGGAGTCACTCACAGTCTGACTCTGCCTCCGTAAGAGTAGTCACTCACAGTCTGACTCTGCCTCCGTAAGAGTAGTCACTCACATTCTGACTCTGCCTCCGTAAGAGTAGTTACTCACAGTCTGACTCTGCCTCTATAAGAGTAGTCACTCACAGTCTGACTCTGCCTCCGTAAGAGTGGTCACTCACAGTCTGACTCTGCCCCCGTAAGGGTAGTCACTCACAGTCTGACTCTGCCTCCGTAAGAGTAGTCACTCACAGTCTGACTCTGCCTCTGTAAGGGTAGTCACTCACAGTCTGACTCTGCTTCCGTAGTCACTCACAGTCTGACTCTGCCTCCGTAAGGGTAGTCACTCACAGTCTGACTCTGCCTCCGTAAGAGTAGTCACTCACAGTCTGACTCAACCTCCGTAAGAGTAGTCACGCACAGTCTGACTCTGCCTCCGTAAGAGTACTCACTCACAGTCTGACTCAACCTCCGTAAGAGTACTAACTCACAGTCTGACTCAACCTCCGTAAGAGTAGTCACTCACAGTCTGACTCAACCTCCGTAAGAGTAGTCACTCACAGTCTGACTCAACCTCCGTAAGAGTAGTCACTCACAGTCTGACTCTGCCTCCGTAAGAGTAGTCACTCACAGTCTGACTCAACCTCCGTAAGAGGAGTCACTCACAGTCTGACTCAACCTCCGTAAGAGTAGTCACTCACAGTCTGACTCTGCCTCCGTAAGAGTAGTCACTCACAGTCTGACTCAACCTCCGTAAGAGTAGTCACTCACAGTCTGACTCTGCCTCCATAAGGGTAGTCACTCACAGTCTGACTCAACCTCCGTAAGAGGAGTCACTCACAGTCTGACTCTGCCTCCGTAAGAGTAGTCACTCACAGTCTGACTCAACCTCCGTAAGAGTAGTCACTCACAGTCTGACTCTGCCTCCGTAAGAGTAGTCACTCACAGTCTGACTCTGCTTCCGTAAGAGTAGTCACTCACAGTCTGACTCTGCCTCCGTAAGAGTAGTGACTCACAGTCTGACTCAACCTCCGTAAGAGTAGTCACTCACAGTCTGACTCTGCCTCCGTAAGAGTAGTCACTCACAGTCTGACTCAACCTCCGTAAGAGTAGTCACTCACAGTGTGACTCTGCCTCCGTAAGAGTAGTCACTCACAGTCTGACTCTGCCTCCGTAAGAGTAGTCACTCACAGTCTGACTCTGCCTCTGTAAGAGTAGTCACTCACAGTCTGACTCTGCCTCCGTAAGAGTAGTCACTCACAGTCTGACTCTGCCTCCGTAAGAGTAGTCACTCACATTCTGACTCTGCCTCCGTAAGAGTAGTTACTCACAGTCTGACTCTGCCTCCGTAAGAGTAGTCACTCACAGTCTGACTCAACCTCCGTAAGAGTAGTCACGCACAGTCTGACTCTGCCTCCGTAAGAGTAGTCACTCACAGTCTGACTCAACCTCCGTAAGAGTAGTCACGCACAGTCTGACTCTGCCTCCGTAAGAGTACTCACTCACAGTCTGACTCAACCTCCGTAAGAGTACTCACTCACAGTCTGACTCAACCTCCGTAAGAGTAGTCACTCACAGTCTGACTCAACCTCCGTAAGAGTAGTCACTCACAGTCTGACTCAACCTCCGTAAGAGTAGTCACTCACAGTCTGACTCTGCCTCCGTAAGAGTAGTCACTCACAGTCTGACTCAACCTCCGTAAGAGTAGTCACGCACAGTCTGACTCTGCCTCCGTAAGAGTAGTCACTCACAGTCTGACTCAACCTCCGTAAGAGTAGTCACTCACAGTCTGACTCTGCCTCCATAAGGGTAGTCACTCACAGTCTGACTCAACCTCCGTAAGAGGAGTCACTCACAGTCTGACTCTGCCTCCGTAAGAGTAGTCACTCACAGTCTGACTCTGCGACCGTAAGAGTAGTCACTCACATTCTGACTCTGCCTCCGTAAGAGTAGTTACTCACAGTCTGACTCTGCCTCTATAAGAGTAGTCACTCACAGTCTGACTCTGCCTCCGTAAGGGTAGTCACTCACAGTCTGACTCTGCCTCCGTAAGAGTGGTCACTCACAGTATGACTCTGCCTCTATAAGAGTAGTCACTCACAGTCTGACTCTGCCCCCGTAAGGGTAGTCACTCACAGTCTGACTCTGCCTCCGTAAGGGTAGTCACTCACAGTCTGACTCTGCCTCCGTAAGAGTGGTCACTCACAGTCTGACTCTGCCCCCGTAAGGGTAGTCACTCACAGTCTGACTCTGCCTCCGTAAGAGTAGTCACTCACAGTCTGACTCTGCCTCCGTAAGAGTGGTCACTCACAGTCTGACTCTGCCCCCGTAAGGGTAGTCACTCACAGTCTGACTCTGCCTCCGTAAGAGTGGTCACTCACAGTCTGACTCTGCCCCCGTAAGGGTAGTCACTCACAGTCTGACTCTGCCTCCGTAAGAGTAGTCACTCACAGTCTGACTCTGCCTCCGTAAGAGTGGTCACTCACAGTCTGACTCTGCCCCCGTAAGGGTAGTCACTCACAGTCTGACTCTGCCTCCGTAAGAGTAGTCACTCACAGTCTGACTCTGCCTCTGTAAGGGTAGTCACTCACAGTCTGACTCTGCTTCCGTAGTCACTCACAGTCTGACTCTGCCTCTGTAAGGGTAGTCACTCACAGTCTGACTCTGCCTCCGTAAGAGTAGTCACTCACAGTCTGACTCAACCTCCGTAAGAGTAGTCACGCACAGTCTGACTCTGCCTCCGTAAGAGTACTCACTCACAGTCTGACTCAACCTCCGTAAGAGTACTCACTCACAGTCTGACTCAACCTCCGTAAGAGTAGTCACTCACAGTCTGACTCAACCTCCGTAAGAGTAGTCACTCACAGTCTGACTCAACCTCCGTAAGAGTAGTCACTCACAGTCTGACTCTGCCTCCGTAAGAGTAGTCACTCACAGTCTGACTCAACCTCCGTAAGAGGAGTCACTCACAGTCTGACTCAACCTCCGTAAGAGTAGTCACTCACAGTCTGACTCTGCCTCCGTAAGAGTAGTCACTCACAGTCTGACTCAACCTCCGTAAGAGTAGTCACTCACAGTCTGACTCTGCCTCCATAAGGGTAGTCACTCACAGTCTGACTCAACCTCCGTAAGAGGAGTCACTCACAGTCTGACTCTGCCTCCGTAAGAGTAGTCACTCACAGTCTGACTCAACCTCCGTAAGAGTAGTCACTCACAGTCTGACTCTGCCTCCGTAAGAGTAGTCACTCACAGTCTGACTCTGCTTCCGTAAGAGTAGTCACTCACAGTCTGACTCTGCCTCCGTAAGAGTAGTGACTCACAGTCTGACTCAACCTCCGTAAGAGTAGTCACTCACAGTCTGACTCTGCCTCCGTAAGAGTAGTCACTCACAGTCTGACTCAACCTCCGTAAGAGTAGTCACTCACAGTGTGACTCTGCCTCCGTAAGAGTAGTCACTCACAGTCTGACTCTGCCTCCGTAAGAGTAGTCACTCACAGTCTGACTCTGCCTCTGTAAGAGTAGTCACTCACAGTCTGACTCTGCCTCCGTAAGAGTAGTCACTCACAGTCTGACTCTGCCTCCGTAAGAGTAGTCACTCACATTCTGACTCTGCCTCCGTAAGAGTAGTTACTCACAGTCTGACTCTGCCTCCGTAAGAGTAGTCACTCACAGTCTGACTCAACCTCCGTAAGAGTAGTCACGCACAGTCTGACTCTGCCTCCGTAAGAGTAGTCACTCACAGTCTGACTCAACCTCCGTAAGAGTAGTCACGCACAGTCTGACTCTGCCTCCGTAAGAGTACTCACTCACAGTCTGACTCAACCTCCGTAAGAGTACTCACTCACAGTCTGACTCAACCTCCGTAAGAGTAGTCACTCACAGTCTGACTCAACCTCCGTAAGAGTAGTCACTCACAGTCTGACTCAACCTCCGTAAGAGTAGTCACTCACAGTCTGACTCTGCCTCCGTAAGAGTAGTCACTCACAGTCTGACTCAACCTCCGTAAGAGTAGTCACGCACAGTCTGACTCTGCCTCCGTAAGAGTAGTCACTCACAGTCTGACTCAACCTCCGTAAGAGTAGTCACTCACAGTCTGACTCTGCCTCCATAAGGGTAGTCACTCACAGTCTGACTCAACCTCCGTAAGAGGAGTCACTCACAGTCTGACTCTGCCTCCGTAAGAGTAGTCACTCACAGTCTGACTCTGCCTCCGTAAGAGTAGTCACTCACATTCTGACTCTGCCTCCGTAAGAGTAGTTACTCACAGTCTGACTCTGCCTCTATAAGAGTAGTCACTCACAGTCTGACTCTGCCTCCGTAAGGGTAGTCACTCACAGTCTGACTCTGCCTCCGTAAGAGTAGTCACTCACAGTATGACTCTGCCTCTATAAGAGTAGTCACTCACAGTCTGACTCTGCCCCCGTAAGGGTAGTCACTCACAGTCTGACTCTGCCTCCGTAAGGGTAGTCACTCACAGTCTGACTCTGCCTCCGTAAGAGTGGTCACTCACAGTCTGACTCTGCCCCCGTAAGGGTAGTCACTCACAGTCTGACTCTGCCTCCGTAAGAGTAGTCACTCACAGTCTGACTCTGCCTCCGTAAGAGTAGTCACTCACAGTCTGACTCAACCTCCGTAAGAGTAGTCACTCACAGTCTGACTCTGCCTCCGTAAGAGTAGTCACTCACAGTCTGACTCTGCTTCCGTAAGAGTAGTCACTCACAGTCTGACTCTGCCTCCGTAAGAGTAGTGACTCACAGTCTGACTCAACCTCCGTAAGAGTAGTCACTCACAGTCTGACTCTGCCTCCGTAAGAGTAGTCACTCACAGTCTGACTCAACCTCCGTAAGAGTAGTCACTCACAGTGTGACTCTGCCTCCGTAAGAGTAGTCACTCACAGTCTGACTCTGCCTCCGTAAGAGTAGTCACTCACAGTCTGACTCTGCCTCTGTAAGAGTTGTCACTCACAGTCTGACTCTGCCTCCGTAAGAGTAGTCACTCACAGTCTGACTCTGCCTCCGTAAGAGTAGTCACTCACATTCTGACTCTGCCTCCGTAAGAGTAGTTACTCACAGTCTGACTCTGCCTCCGTAAGAGTAGTCACTCACAGTCTGACTCAACCTCCGTAAGAGTAGTCACGCACAGTCTGACTCTGCCTCCGTAAGAGTAGTCACTCACAGTCTGACTCAACCTCCGTAAGAGTAGTCACGCACAGTCTGACTCTGCCTCCGTAAGAGTACTCACTCACAGTCTGACTCAACCTCCGTAAGAGTACTCACTCACAGTCTGACTCAACCTCCGTAAGAGTAGTCACTCACAGTCTGACTCAACCTCCGTAAGAGTAGTCACTCACAGTCTGACTCAACCTCCGTAAGAGTAGTCACTCACAGTCTGACTCTGCCTCCGTAAGAGTAGTCACTCACAGTCTGACTCAACCTCCGTAAGAGTAGTCACGCACAGTCTGACTCTGCCTCCGTAAGAGTAGTCACTCACAGTCTGACTCAACCTCCGTAAGAGTAGTCACTCACAGTCTGACTCTGCCTCCATAAGGGTAGTCACTCACAGTCTGACTCAACCTCCGTAAGAGGAGTCACTCACAGTCTGACTCTGCCTCCGTAAGAGTAGTCACTCACAGTCTGACTCTGCCTCCGTAAGAGTAGTCACTCACATTCTGACTCTGCCTCCGTAAGAGTAGTTACTCACAGTCTGACTCTGCCTCTATAAGAGTAGTCACTCACAGTCTGACTCTGCCTCCGTAAGGGTAGTCACTCACAGTCTGACTCTGCCTCCGTAAGAGTAGTCACTCACAGTATGACTCTGCCTCTATAAGAGTAGTCACTCACAGTCTGACTCTGCCCCCGTAAGGGTAGTCACTCACAGTCTGACTCTGCCTCCGTAAGGGTAGTCACTCACAGTCTGACTCTGCCTCCGTAAGAGTGGTCACTCACAGTCTGACTCTGCCCCCGTAAGGGTAGTCACTCACAGTCTGACTCTGCCTCCGTAAGAGTAGTCACTCACAGTCTGACTCTGCCTCCGTAAGAGTGGTCACTCACAGTCTGACTCTGCCCCCGTAAGGGTAGTCACTCACAGTCTGACTCTGCCTCCCTAAGAGTGGTCACTCACAGTCTGACTCTGCCCCCGTAAGGGTAGTCACTCACAGTCTGACTCTGCCTCCGTAAGAGTAGTCACTCACAGTCTGACTCTGCCTCCGTAAGAGTGGTCACTCACAGTCTGACTCTGCCCCCGTAAGGGTAGTCACTCACAGTCTGACTCTGCCTCCGTAAGAGTAGTCACTCACAGTCTGACTCTGCCTCTGTAAGGGTAGTCACTCACAGTCTGACTCTGCTTCCGTAGTCACTCACAGTCTGACTCTGCCCCCGTAAGGGTAGTCACTCACAGTCTGACTCTGCCTCCGTAAGGGTAGTCACTCACAGTCTGACTCTGCCTCCGTAAGAGTAGTCACTCACAGTCTGACTCTGCCTCTATAAGAGTAGTCACTCACAGTCTGACTCTGCCTCCGTAAGAGTAGTCACTCACAGTCTGACTCTGCCTCTGTAAGGGTAGTCACTCACAGTCTGACTCTGCTTCCGTAGTCACTCACAGTCTGACTCTGCCTCCGTAAGGGTAGTCACTCACAGTCTGACTCTGCCTCTGTAAGAGTGGTCACTCACAGTCTGACTCAACCTCCGTAAGAGTAGTCACTCACAGTCTGACTCTGCCTCCATAAGGGTAGTCACTCACAGTCTGACTCAACCTCCGTAAGAGGAGTCACTCACAGTCTGACTCTGCCTCCGTAAGAGTAGTCACTCACAGTCTGACTCTGCCTCCGTAAGAGTAGTCACTCACATTCTGACTCTGCCTCCGTAAGAGTAGTTACTCACAGTCTGACTCTGCCTCTATAAGAGTAGTCACTCACAGTCTGACTCTGCCTCCGTAAGAGTGGTCACTCACAGTCTGACTCTGCCCCCGTAAGGGTAGTCACTCACAGTCTGACTCTGCCTCCGTAAGAGTAGTCACTCACAGTCTGACTCTGCCTCTGTAAGGGTAGTCACTCACAGTCTGACTCTGCTTCCGTAGTCACTCACAGTCTGACTCTGCCTCCGTAAGGGTAGTCACTCACAGTCTGACTCTGCCTCCGTAAGGGTAGTCACTCACAGTCTGACTCTGCCTCCGTAAGAGTAGTCACTCACAGTGTGACTCTGCCTCTATAAGAGTAGTCACTCACAGTCTGACTCTGCCTCCGTAAGAGTAGTCACTCACAGTCTGACTCTGCCTCTGTAAGGGTAGTCACTCACAGTCTGACTCTGCTTCCGTAGTCACTCACAGTCTGACTCTGCCTCCGTAAGGGTAGTCACTCACAGTCTGACTCTGCCTCTGTAAGAGTGGTCACTCACAGTCTGACTCTGCCTCCGTAAGAGTAGTCACTCACAGTCTGACTCTGCCTCCGTAAGAGTAGTCACTCACAGTCTGACTCTGCCTCCGTAAGAGTAGTCACTCACATTCTGACTCTGCCTCCGTAAGAGTAGTTACTCACAGTCTGACTGCCTCTATAAGAGTAGTCACTCACAGTCTGACTCTGCCTCCGTAAGGGTAGTCACTCACAGTCTGACTCTGCCTCCGTAAGAGTAGTCACTCACAGTATGACTCTGCCTCTATAAGAGTAGTCACTCACAGTCTGACTCTGCCCCCGTAAGGGTAGTCACTCACAGTCTGACTCTGCCTCCGTAAGGGTAGTCACTCATAGTCTGACTCTGCCTCCGTAAGAGTGGTCACTCACAGTCTGACTCTGCCCCCGTAAGGGTAGTCACTCACAGTCTGACTCTGCCTCCGTAAGAGTAGTCACTCACAGTCTGACTCTGCCTCCGTAAGGGTAGTCACTCACAGTCTGACTCTGCTTCCGTAGTCACTCACAGTCTGACTCTTCCTCCGTAAGGGTAGTCACTCACAGTCTGACTCTGCCTCCGTAAGAGTAGTCACTCACAGTCTGACTCAACCTCTATAAGAGTAGTCACTCACAGTCTGACTCTGCCTCCTTAAGAGTAGTCACTCACAGTCTGACTCTGCCACTATAAGAGTAGTCACTCACAGTCTGACTCTGCCTCCGTAAGAGTAGTCACTCACAGTCTGACTCTGCCTCTATAAGAGTAGTCACTCACAGTCTGACTCTGCCTCCGTAAGAGTAGTCACTCACAGTCTGACTCTGCCTCTGTAAGGGTAGTCACTCACAGTCTGACTCTGCTTCCGTAGTCACTCACAGTCTGACTCTGCCTCCGTAAGGGTAGTCACTCACAGTCTGACTCTGCCTCTGTAAGAGTGGTCACTCACAGTCTGACTCTGCCTCCGTAAGAGTAGTCACTCACAGTCTGACTCTGCCTCTATAAGAGTAGTCACTCACAGTCTGACTCTGCCCCCGTAAGGGTAGTCACTCACAGTCTGACTCTGCCTCCGTAAGAGTAGTCACTCAGTCTGACTCTGCCTCTATAAGAGTAGTCACTCACAGTCTGACTCTGCCTCCGTAAGGGTAGTCACTCACAGCCTGACTCTGCCTCCGTAAGAGTAGTCACTCACAGTCTGACTCTGCCTCCGTAAGAGTAGTCACTCACAGTCGGACTCTGCCTCCGTAAGAGTAGTCACTCACAGTCTGACTCTGCCTCCGTAAGGGTAGTCACTCACAGTCTGACTCTGCCTCCGTAAGAGTGGTCACTCACAGTCTGACTTTGCCTCCGTAAGAGTGGTCACTCACAGTCTGACTCTGCCTCCGTAGTCACTCACAGTCTGACTCTGCCTCCGTAGTCACTCATAACCCAACAGAACAAAACAACATTTACTTTTAATTTCTTTCTTCATTTTTTTTAACCAGACAGGCAGTGGGAGAGGCAGGGGGAGAGGCAGGGAGAGAGGCTGGGAGAGAGGCATGGGGAGAGAGGCAGGGTGAGAGGCAGGGGGAGAGACAGGGGGAGAGGCAGGGAGAGAGGCAGGGGGAGAGGCAGGGGGAGAGGCTGGGAGAGAGGCTGGGAGAGAGGCATGGGGAGAGAGGCAGGGGGAGAGGCAGGGGGAGAGGCAGGGAGAGAGGCTGGGAGAGAGGCAGGGGGAGAGGCAGGGGGACCAGAGGGGGACAGGCAGGGGGAGAGGCAGGGAGAGAGGCAGGGAGAGAGGCAGGGAGAGAGGCAGGGGGACAGGCAGGGGGACAGGCAGGGGGACAGGCAGGGGGACAGGCAGGGGGACGGCAGGGGGACAGGCAGGGGGAGAGGGAGGTGGACAGGCAGGGGGAGAGGCCTACTGTCATGGCTCTACCAGCTTGTCTTTGTGTGGTCCATGAGAAAGTGTTGAATAGGTGGGATTGAACCAACCCTTCCTATGGCCTCTGTTGTTTTTGTGTACGGGACTCACATGGAAATGGAACCCCTTGTCTCACCACATGAAAGAGGGAAAATCACTCTATCCAGACCTCATTCTTTCATTCCCTCGCTGTGTCCTTCCAATAAATACAAGGTATTCTAATCGATTTTCCGGGTTAGGGGGTAAGAGTTGGGTGGTGTTGATGGAAGTGTGTGTGTGTGAGAGAGAGGGGGAGAGAGAGAGAGAGAGAGAGAGATGTGAATGTCTCTCAGCATTGTCAGTGAAGTGTTCTAGTAAATGTCATGATAGGAAGTGTTTGCTGAACACTGTGACTCATTCACACACTTGGCTGTGTTGCTAATCCATTCCAAATTGGTCAAAAGCTACGTTCACGGTCAAACACATGCTCTAACCGACACACAACCTGCTACACTGTAAATCACAACACACACACACGCTCACACACACACACACACACACACACGCTCACACTCATTCTCACACTGACCTGACTTGCCTGGTTAAATAAAGGTGAAATACATCTCTCTCTCCTCCTATCTCCCCCCTCTCACCCTCTCCCCCCCCACATCCTTCCTCCCCTCCCTCTCTCCTTCCCCACCTTCCTCCCTCCCTCCTCCCTCCATACCCACCTCCCTCTCCCCTCTTCCCTCCTTCCCCTCCTCCCTCCTTCCTTCCCTCCCTCACTCTCCCCTCCTCTCTCCTTCCCTCCCTCACTCTCCCCTCCTCCTCCCCCTCCCTCCCTCCCTCCCTCCCTCCCCACTTTCCTCTCCCCTCATCCAGTGTATCAGTTTGGATAAGTTCAAGCCCAATACAGATGAGGATCAGCTGACCCACCAGGCTCTCTTTCTATTGGAGGAGAATAAGTTCTGGGCAGGGCTAGTCTTCCTGGATATCTACCCCTGGACCACTACCGTGCCGCGTCACGTCAGGTACAAGATACGCATGGACATCGACCAAGTGGAGAGAACCAACAAGATCAAAGACAGGTACTATGTTTATTTTTATTTTTTTATATAAACCCACTAGGCGGTCATAAACACTGAAATACATCGGTATGGACATCAATAAATAAACAATTACACATCATTTAGATGAGAAGATTAAAATATTCTGGACCGTTTATTATCAGGTGGAAGTTCATTCTCTTCCGGTCAGAATATAACAACCAGGCTGTGTGTACGGATGGTGGGAATGTGTGAAACGCACTCCTCAGACCGCAGTGTCTTGCTTGCGGTTCCTCATTAGCTAGCGTTTGAGGCGACGCAATCGGCGGTGGGACGGTCATTCCCATAATCACCCTTACAGTCATGGGGAAAATATACACACTATCACAGAATGCTATTGTGGTAACTAACTCATTTATACTGTACCCGTTTCAGCGATGGAAACTGAAATGCATCGTTGTTCAAGCAGGACGTATTGTGATCTCCAAGGTTCAATGTACCTAAACCAATTCCAGAATACTGTAAAGTTTAAACCAATTCCAGAATACTATACAGTTTAAACCAATTCCAGAATACTATACAGTTTAAACCAATTCCAGAATACTATACAGTTTAAATCAATTCCAGAATACTATATAGTTTAAACCAATTCCAGAATACTATACAGTTTAAACCAATTCCAGAATACTGTACAGTTTAAACCAATTCCAGAATACTATACAGTTTAAACCAATTCCAGAATACTATACAGTTTAAATCAATTCCAGAATACTATACAGTTTAAACCAATTCCAAAATACTATACAGTTTATACCAATTCCAAAATACTGTAAAGTTTAAACCAATTCCAGAATACTATACAGTTTAAACCAATTCCAAAATACTATACAGTTTAAACCAATTCCAAAATACTATACAGTTTAAACCAATTCCAGAATACTATACAGTTTAAATCAATTCCAGAATACTATACAGTTTAAACCAATTCCAAATACTGTAAAGTAAGTTTAAACCAATTCCAAAATACTATACAGTTTAAACCAATTCCAAAATACTGTAAAGTTTAAACCAATTCCAGAATACTATACAGTTTAAACCAATTCCAGAATACTATACAGTTTAAACCAATTCCAGAATACTATACAGTTTAAACCAATTCCAGAATACTATATAGTTTAAACCAATTCCAGAATAATGTACAGTTTAAACCAATTCCAAAATACTGTAAAGTTTAAACCAATTCCAGAATACTATACAGTTTAAACCAATTCCAGAATACTATACAGTTTAAACCAATTCCAGAATACTATACAGTTTAAACCAATTCCAGAATACTATACAGTTTAAACCAATTCCTGAATACTGTACAGATTAAACCAATTCCAGAATACTATACAGTTTAAACCAATTCCAGAATACTGTAAAGTTTAAACCAATTCCAGAATACTATACAGTTTAAATCAATTCCAGAATACTGTACAGTGTAAACCAATTCCAGAATACTGTACAGTGTAAACCAATTCCAGAATACTATTCAGTTTAAATCAAATCCAGAATACTATACAGTTTAAACCAATTCCAGAATACTATACAGTTTAAACCAATTCCAGAATACTGTAAAGTTTAAACCAATTCCAGAATACTATACAGTTTAAATCAATTCCAGAATACTGTACAGTGTAAACCAATTACAGAATACTATACAGTTTAAATCAAATCCAGAATACTATACAGTTTAAACCAATTCCAGAATACTATACAGTTTAAATCAATTCCAGAATACTGTACAGTGTAAACCAATTCCAGAATGCTATACAGTTTAAGCCAATTCCAGAACACTGTACGATAGATAGTGCAGGCAGGCAGGCAGGCAGGCAGGCAGGCAGGCAGGCAGGCAGGCAGACAGGCAGGCAGGCAGACTGGTAGATAATCCTCTACAATTGAATAATCAGATTGAGTAGCTAGCAGGAGGATTGACCGAGATTTATGTCTTGACTGGAAATGCCCCGCAGGCGTAAATAAACTGTGACGGTTAAGTAATGAGGAGTGAATCTGTTTGTAGACAGGTAGGTAGAGCTTTCATTCCATATATCATCTCTCTCTCTCTCTCTCTCTCTCTCTCTCTTTCTCTCTTTCTCTCTTTCTCTCTCTCTCTCTCTCTCTCTCTCTCTTTCTCTCTTTCTCTCTCTCTCTCTCTCTCTCTCTCTCTCTCTCTCTCTCTCTCTCTCTCTCTCTCTCTCTCTCTCTCTCTCTCTCTCTCTCTCTCTCTCTCTCTCTCTCTCTCTCTCAATTCAGTTCAAGTTGCTTTATTGGCATGACGTAATAATGTACATATTGCCAAAGCTTGTTCTGGATATTTACAAAATAAAAATGAGAATCAATATTGTCAACGGGACAACAGTAACAACAATAACCAAGTGTCAAAATAACCATACATTCAACAATAACAATAAGCATACAGTAGAGTATGTCAGACACTGTCCCTCATCTTATGTCAGGCAGCAATGTAGTGCACTGCCAACCCACAGCTCTCTGCGTCCTCCCCCAACAGGACGGGCAGCCTACTCTCATCAGAGAGGTCTTTGAAACCTTGAATAAGGGTTTCACATTTGGGGAAATGACACTCTCTAATTGTTTTATATATTTATTTTTTTACATTTTGTCAGGAAATGCAGCTCTGTCTCAGGTTCTGCTGTTGTGCAGTGGTTACACAGCCTTTCCTCTACAGGGAGCCAGGTTTTCCTGTGTCTACCCTTCTCAATGGCAAGGCTGTGCTCACTGAGCCTGTACTTTGTCAAGGTTTTGATCAGTAACCATGGTCAAATATTTAGCCACGATTTAGTGCCAGATAGCACTGCATTTTGCTTTGTGTTTGTGTTTCCCAATAAGCAATGTAGTTTTGTTTTGACTGTGTTGTAATTTAGTTTATCCTGATTGATTGGATGTTCTGGTCCTGAGGCTTCAGTGTGTTAGTAGATCAGGTTAGTGAACTCAGCCCCAGGACCAGCTGGATGAGGGGACTGAGGCTTCAGTGTGTTAGTAGATCAGGTTAGTGAACTCAGCCCCAGGACCAGCTGGATGAGGGGACTGAGGCTTCAGTGTGTTAGTAGAACAGGTTTGTGAACTCAACCCCAGGACCAGCTGGATGAGGGGACTGAGGCTTCAGTGTGTTAGTAGAACAGGTTTGTGAACTCAACCCCAGGACCAGCTGGATGAGGGGACTGAGGCTTCAGTGTGTTAGTAGAACAGGTTTGTGAACTCAGCCCCAGGACCAGCTGGATGAGGGGACTGAGGCTTCAGTGTGTTAGTAGAACAGGTTTGTGAACTCAGCCCCAGGACCAGCTGGATGAGGGGACTGAGGCTTCAGTGTGTTAGTAGAACAGGTTTGTGAACTCAGCCCCAGGACCAGCTGGATGAGGGGACTGAGGCTTCAGTGTGTTAGTAGAACAGGTTAGTGAACTCAGCCCCAGGACCAGCTGGATGAGGGGACTGAGGCTTCAGTGTGTTAGTAGAACAGGTTAGTGAACTCAGCCCCAGGACCAGCTGGATGAGGGGACTGAGGCTTCAGTGTGTTAGTAGAACAGGTTTGTGAACTCAGCCCCAGGACCAGCTGGATGAGGGGACTGAGGCTTCAGTGTGTTAGTAGAACAGGTTTGTGAACTCAGCCCCAGGACCAGCTGGATGAGGGGACTGAGGCTTCAGTGTGTTAGTAGAACAGGTTTGTGAACTCAGCCCCAGGACCAGCTGGATGAGGGGACTGAGGCTTCAGTGTGTTAGTAGAACAGGTTAGTGAACTCAGCCCCAGGACCAGCTGGATGAGGGGACTCTTTTCTTTGCTCAGCTCTTGGCATTGCAGGGCTTGGTAATGATATGAGAGGGGGTCACTGTATTTTAGATGTTTCCAAAACTTAATTGCTCTTTTTGAGTTTTTATTTTTAGTGGATATTGGCCTGATTCTGCCCTGCATGTGTTGTTTGTAGTTTTCCTCTTGACATGTAGGAGAATCTTACAGAACTCTGCATGCAGGGTTTCAATGGGGTGTTTGTCCCATTTGATGTGGACCCCACACCTCGCTGCCATAAAGTGAAATTGGTTCAATGACACATTCAATTTGTTTTAGCCACATTTTAATAGGTATTTCAATTAGAATTAGTTTTTTAATGGTGTAGAATGTCCTGCGTACTTTCTCTCTCAGTTCATTCACTGCTTCATTAAGGTGTCCAGTTGAGCTTATTTTAAGCCTAAGTAATTGTAGTGTGTGCAGTATATTTTGTACCAATTGAGAACTTTGGTCTAATTCCCTGAGATCTGGATCTTCTCTGGAAAATTATTATTTTCGTCTTGTTGTGGTTTATTACCAAGGCCCAGGTCTGGCAGTACTGCTCTAGCAGGTCTAGGCTCTTCTGTAGGCCATGTGCTGTGGGTGACAGCAGGCATAGGTCATCTGCGAAGAGTAGGCATTTAACTTCTGAATTGTGGAGACTAACACCAGGGGCCGAGGATTTTTCTAGAATAGTGGCCAATTTGTTGATGTAAATATTGAAGAGTGCAGGGCTCAGATTGCAACCCTGACAAAGGCCCCGCCCCTGGTTAAAGAATTCTGTTATTTTCTTACCAATTTTAATGCTGCACTTATTGCCAGTATATATTGATTTAATTATGTCATATGTTTTACCCCCTACCAAATAGAATCAAATGCTTTTTGGAAGTCAATAAAGCAAGCGTATATTTTGGTATTATTTTGGTGGACATGTTTATCTATCAGGGTGTGTAGGGTGTAAATATGTTTCAGTTGTGCGATGTTTTGGTATAAATCCAATTTGTCTTTTACTCAAGACATTGTGCTTATTAAGGAAGATTAGAACTCTTACATTTATAATACTACAGAAAACCTCCCCCATGTTACTGTTCACACAAATGCCTCTGTAATTGTTAGGGTCAAATTTGTCTCTGTTCTTAAAGATTAGGGTTATGAGTCCTTGATTCCAGAAGTCAGGGAAATAACCTACACTCAGGATCAAATTGAACAGTTTTAATATAGTCAATTGAAATGTTGCACTAGTGAGTTTGAGCATCTCATTTAGGACGCCATCAGGTCTGCATGCCTTTTTAAATTTGAGAGCTTGAAGTTTCTTATAGAGCTCCTGGTCAGTAATAGTTTAGTTTCTTATAGAGCTCCTGGTCAGTAATAGTTTAGTTTCTTATAGAGCTCCTGGTCAGTAATAGTTTAGTTTCTTATAGAGCTCCTGGTCAGTAATAGTTTAGTTTCTTATAGAGCTCCTGGTCAGTAATAGTTTAGTTTCTTATAGAGCTCCTGGTCAGTAATAGTTTAGTTTCTTATAGAGCTCCTGGTCAGTAATAGTTTAGTTTCTTATAGAGCTCCTGGTCAGTAATAGTTTAGTGTCTTATAGAGCTCCTGGTCAGTAATAGTTTAGTTTCTTATAGAGCTCCTGGTCAGTAATAGTTTAGTGTCTTATAGAGCTCCTGGTCAGTAATAGTTTAGTTTCTTATAGAGCTCCTGGTCAGTAATAGTTTAGTTTCTTATAGAGCTCCTGGTCAGTAATAGTTTAGTTTCTTATAGAGCTCCTGGTCAGTAATAGTTTAGTTTCTTATAGAGCTCCTGGTCAGTAATAGTTTAGTGTCTTATAGAGCTCCTGGTCAGTAATAGTTTAGTTTCTTATAGAGCTCCTGGTCAGTAATAGTTTAGTGTCTTATAGAGCTCCTGGTCAGTAATAGTTTAGTTTCTTATAGAGCTCCTGGTCAGTAATAGTTTAGTTTCTTATAGAGCTCCTGGTCAGTAATAGTTTAGTGTCTTATAGAGCTCCTGGTCAGTAATAGTTTAGTTTCTTATAGAGCTCCTGGTCAGTAATAGTTTAGTGTCTTATAGAGCTCCTGGTCAGTAATAGTTTAGTTTCTTATAGAGCTCCTGGTCAGTAATAGTTTAGTTTCTTATAGAGCTCCTGGTCAGTAATAGTTTAGTTTCTTATAGAGCTCCTGGTCAGTAATAGTTTAGTTTCTTATAGAGCTCCTGGTCAGTAATAGTTTAGTTTCTTATAGAGCTCCTGGTCAGTAATAGTTTAGTTTCTTATAGAGCTCCTGGTCAGTAATTGTTTAGTTTCTTATAGAGCTTCTGGTCAGTAATAGTTTAGTTTCTTATAGAGCTCCTGGTCAGTAATAGTTTAGTTTCTTATAGAGCTCCTGGTCAGTAATAGTTTAGTTTCTTATAGAGCTCCTGGTCAGTAATCGTTTAGTTTCTTATAGAGCTCCTGGTCAGTAATAGTTTAGTTTCTTATAGAGCTCCTGGTCAGTAATAGTTTAGTTTCTTATAGAGCTCCTGGTCAGTAATAGTTTAGTTTCTTATAGAGCTCCTGGTCAGTAATAGTTTAGTTTCTTATAGAGCTCCTGGTCAGTAATAGTTTAGTTTCTTATAGAGCTCCTGGTCAGTAATAGTTTAGTTTCTTATAGAGCTCCTGGTCAGTAATAGTTTAGTTTCTTATAGAGCTCCTGGTCAGTAATAGTCTAGTTTCTTATAGAGCTCCTGGTCAGTAATAGTTTAGTTTCTTATAGAGCTCCTGGTCAGTAATAGTTTAGTTTCTTATAGAGCTCCTGGTCAGTAATAGTTTAGTTTCTTATAGAGCTCCTGGTCAGTAATAGTTTAGTTTCTTATAGAGCTCCTGGTCAGTAATAGTTTAGTTTCTTATAGAGCTCCTGGTCAGTAATAGTTTAGTTTCTTATAGAGCTCCTGGTCAGTAATAGGGGGAGTCCAGTGGATTTTGATTGTCCATTAGAGCTTTTTCTAATCCATTCAACTTCTCATTAATTTGTCGTTGTTCTGCGTTTGTGTCAATTTGAACGGTGTTGTAGAGCGTTTTAAAATGGGTTGTCCATATGTCACCATTTTGTATGCGCAAAGGAACACATATTTTTTCTGTCAGTACAAGTTCTTTTTTCAGTTTTATCCAAATGTGATATTTACCAATTTTGAGGGGATCAATTAGATTTTGTAGTCCAGATTTGTACCAAATGATTAATCCTCCAGTCTCTGCCTCGATCTCTTTCTCTCTGTCTTTCTCTCTGTCTCTTTCTCTGTCTCTCTCTCTCTCTCTCTCTGTTTCTCTCTCTCTCTCTCTCTCGCTCTGTCTCTCTCTCTCTCTCTCTCTCTTACTCTCTCTCTGTCTCTCTCTCTCTCCCTCCCTCCCCAGGTATTGGGACCCTGGTCCCAGAGCAGACCCTATGGAGGATCTGAGGTATATCTGGGGTGGCTTTGCCTATCTCCAGGACATGGTAGAGCATGGCATACTGAAGATACAGACGGGACACGACTGGCCCCTGGGAGTCTACGTACAACAGATGCCATACCCCTGCTATGTAGACGACCTGTGAGTGGCCCACACACATGTCCGTCACCTCACCAATCTGTCTCACGGCCAATCAGATTGTTAGGTCTACTAGTTTGACGGACTGTATATGTAAAGGTTCTGGTTGTAATGGTGTGAGTTACTTAGTTCATTAAGGTCTTCGATGATGAGTTGATTAGTTCAATCAGCCCAACAGGTAAAGCTGGCTGATCATCTGGTTGAAAGCAGGTTGTAATTACGTTGTTCCGTTATTCCAACCAGCTTTGCCCTCTGGGAGGTAAGTTAGTGCTGGGTTAGAGCTAACATGGGCAGTCACATTGGTACTCCAGGATTGACTGTATTGACTGTACTTACACTGATCTTAATATTTATAACAATGTTATTTTCTCTCTCTCTCTCTTTCTCTCTCGCTCTCTCTCTTTGTCTGTCTCTCTCTGTCTGTCTCTCTGTCTATCTCTGTGCCTCTCTCTCTGTCTCTGTCTCACTCTCTCTCTCACTCTCATCCTCCTCTCTCTCTCTCTCTCTGTCTCTCTCTCTGTGCCTCTCTCTCTCTGTCTCTGTCTCACTCTCTCTCTCATCCTCCTCTCTCTCCCTCTCTCTCCCCCTCTCTCTCTCTGTGCCTCTCTCTCTCTGTCTCTGTCTCACTCTCGCTCTCCCTCTCTCTCTCTGTCTCTCTGTCTCCCTGTCTCCCTGTCTCTCTCTCTCTCTCTCTCACTCTCTCTCTCCCTCTCCTCCTCCTCTCTTCTCTCCTCTTCTAGCTTCATGTTGACTCTGAACCGGTGCTTCCCTATCTTCATGGTGCTAGCGTGGATCTACTCTGTGTCTATGACGGTGAAGAGCATCGTTCTGGAGAAGGAGCTACGCCTCAAAGAGACACTCAAGGTAAAAAACATTGTCCATTGTTTTAAACGAGAACTGAAAACAAACGTCAATTTGATTAAATGTTTTAATGGACAATGAAAGTTCTTTTTTGTTGTGTTCTATTTTGTTGTGTTGTGTTCTATTTTGTTTTGTTGTGTTCTATTTTGTTGTGTTGTGTTCTATTTTGTTGTATTGTGTTCTATTTTGTTGTATTGTGTTCTATTTTGTTCTGTTGTGTTCTATTTTGTTGTGTTGTGTTCTATTTTGTTCTGTTGTGTTCTATTTTGTTCTGTTGTGTTCTATTTTGTTTTGTTGTGTTCTTTTTTGTTGTGTTGTGTTCTATTTTGTTGTGTTGTGTTCTTGCAGGCCATGGGAGTGACCAACGGAGTGATCTGGTACACCTGGTTTATAGACAGCTTCATCATGATGACCGCCAGCACAGCCCTGCTCACACTGATTATTATGGTGAGGATGGAGGGAGGAGGGGAGGAGAGGAGGGGTGGTACACCTGGTTTATAGACAGCTTCATCATGGTGAGGGCCAGCACTGCCCTGCTCAAAGGTATCATCATGGTGAGGAGGATGGGAGAGGGGGATGAGGATAGGGAGAGAGAGGGAGGTATACTTGGTTCATAGACAGGTTATGATGATGACTGCCTGCACAGCTCTAATGGCGGCCATTATTATGGCGAGACGGAAGAGGGGAAGGAAACAACAGAAAGGGAGAGTGTTGTCCTTCTCTACCAGAGGATGTATGGAGTGTTGTTCTTCTCTACCAGAGGGTGTATGGAGAGGGTTGTCCTTCTCTACCAGAGGGTGTATGGAGAGGGTTGTCCTTCCCTACCAGAGGGTGTATGGAGAGGGTTGTCCTTCTCTACCAGAGGGTGTATGGAGAGGGTTGTCTTTCTCTACCAGAGGGTGTATGGCGAGGGTTGTCCTTCTCTGCCAGAGGGTGTTTGGCAGTTATTTTTGGTATACAGTATCGCCATCAAGTGGACTGTCTTTAGAAGTGCATAAAGAAAGGACTGACATTGTATTAACTGTGTTACCCCCCCCCCCCCCCATTTCTCCATCAGGCTGGTAAGGTGTTGAACTACTCCAACCCGTTGGTAGTGTTCCTGTTCCTCCTGACGTTCACCATGGCCACCATCATGCAGTGTTTCCTTCTCAGTGTGTTCTTCAACAAGGCCAACCTGGCTGCAGCGTGCAGTGGTATCATCTACTTCACCCTCTACCTACCCCACATCCTCTGTGTGGCCTGGCAGGACCGCATCACCAAGAACGCCAAGATCACAGCGGTACTTTGACCAACACATAACATCCCCTCAACCCTCAGTCTGGTATATAAATATAACATCCCCTCAGTCTGGTATATAAATATAACATCCCCTCAGTCTAGTATATATCATAACATCCCCTCAACCCTCAGTCTGGTATATAAATATAACATCCCCTCAGTCTGGTATATATCATAATATCCCCTCAGTCTGGTATATAACATAACATCCCCTCAGTCTGGTATATATCATAATATCCCCTCAGTCTGGTATATAAATATAACATCCCCTCAGTCTAGTATATATCATAACATCCCCTCAACCCTCAGTCTGGTATATAAATATAACATCCCCTCAGTCTGGTATATATCATAATATCCCCTCAGTCTGGTATATAACATAACATCCCCTCAGTCTGGTATATAACATAACATCCCCTCAACCCTCAGTCTAGTATATATCATAATATCCCCTCAGTCTGGTATATAACATAACATCCCCTCAGTCTGGTATATATCATAACATCCCCTCAGTCTGGTATATATCATAACATCCCCTCAGTCTAGTATATAACATAACATCCCCTCAGTCTAGTATATAGCATAACATCCCCTCAGTCTGGTATATATCATAACATCCCCTCAGTCTGGTATATATCATAACATCCCCTCAGTCTAGTATATAACATAACATCCCCTCAGTCTAGTATATAGCATAACATCCCCTCAGTCTAGTATATATCATAACATCCCCTCAGTCTAGTATATAACATAACATCCCCTCAGTCTAGTATATATCATAATATCCCCTCAGTCTAGTATATATCATAACATCCCCTCAGTCTGGTATATAACATAACATCCCCTCAGTCTGGTATATAACATAACATCCCCTCAGTCTAGTATATATCATAATATCCCCTCAGTCTAGTATATATCATAACATCCCCTCAGTCTGGTATATAACATAACATCCCCTCAGTCTGGTATATAGCATAACATCCCCTCAGTCTAGTATATAACATAACATCCCCTCAACCCCCAGTCTAGTATATAACATAACATCCCCTCAACCCTCACACATAGATCAATAGAGTGATTTTCTGCCTGTACATGTGTGTTTTTCCTCAGAGTCTGCTGTCCCCAGTAGCGTTTGGTTTTGGGACGGAGTACCTGTCTCGTTATGAGGAGCAGGGCCTGGGTCTGCAGTGGGACAACATCGGCACCAGTCCACTAGAGGGCGATGCCTACTCCTTTTTCACCTCCATAGGCATGATGATGTTTGACGCCGTGCTCTATGGCTTCCTGGCATGGTACCTTGACAACGTCTTCCCAGGTTAGAGGGAGTGCGGGGTTGTGTTTTGGGGTTTGTGCGTTTCTGTGTGTTTGTAGAGTAAGCCACCCATAAAATGTACCCGTATATGGATTTAAAATAGCAGATTTGATCACTGATAAAGCACCTAAATTGGAAAGCAGTGGTTTATTTAGCGAGGCAAGTCAGTTAAGAACACATTCTTATTTTCAATGACGGCCTAGGAACAGTGGGTTAACTGCCTTGTTCAGGGGCAGAACGACAGATATGTACCATGCCAGCTCGGGGGTTTGAACTTGCAACCTTCCGGTTACTAGTCCAACGCTCTAACCGCTAGGCTACCCTGCCGCCCGGAGTTCGTGGAATGTCATCAATCACACGTGTTTGATTTATTTGATACCAGTCCACCTATTCCGCTCCAGCTATTACCACGAACCCGTCCTCCCCAAGCAAGGTGCCACCAACCTCCTGTGCTGTACTGTAAACGTCAGAGCTCAGGCTCCGTGCTTCACAGCTCGGTACGGGTTTTGACTGACAGACATTCTGAACTTGAGCACCGCAGCGCAACAGGTTTTCCCTCCACACGTGCGCGACGAAAAGTTGCCCCCCCCCCCCCCCCATCCCCTACGCTAATTGGGCGATTTTTGCAAATATTTTTATCGTCTGAGTCAAGGAAATGCTGTAAATTCAGAGGACTGTATGTATTTTGGAAGATAAGACGTTTAAGGATGATAGTAAATACCGCGTTGAAGTCATTACAAGCAAGTTAAACACCTGTAATTCGCCTGAATTCACTCAAGACTCCTTTCTATCCGCACCAAAATTAGCATCAGTTTGTCTGAATCGCCTTGTGAAAGCCTAACGCTGTAAGATCCTATTTTATAACTTAGCTAGTCACTCTTCTTTGAGTCATAAAAGTGCATTGAAATGACTTAGGAACCGTACGCATTTTGGAAAGCTGTGTGTTGCCACTTGGAAACACCGGTTAGTCCTCTCACTCAAACCCTGGTAAATGTTTGGTCTTTACCTACCCCACATTTCCCATTCATATTATTATTGCTGAATGATTTCAAAGTATTTTCAGATTTCGTTATCAACAAATGTTGTGCGAAAAGTACACTAAATCTAAAATGCACATAAAATCAACAGTGTAATGTTTGGTTTATTCTTGTGTCAAGTGAACTGTTGTGTCCTCAAATTTGGTCTAATAATTTTCCCAGGATCTGTAAATGGTTCCCTTTCAATTGCTACCATGATTATAAATATGTTTTTTTCATATTTATTCTGTAAGAAACATTGCAATGTAGCCCGAGCAAATTACCAGGAGTGTAAAGGGTTAACCCTTTAACCCGTATCTGAGCCGTAGTTAACCCTTATTGGAGCCGTAGTTAACCCATTGGTGCAGTGGTTAGGGTTAGCCTAAGGAGACTCGGACTCCATGACACCTGCAAGCGGCATCACGCTGTCGTTGTTTACTAAAATGGATACAGTACTGTATAATAAACCCCTCCCTCCTCTCTCCAGGACAGTATGGTATTGGACGACCATTCTACTTCCCATTCCAGCCCTCCTATTGGCAAAGGTCTGAACCCGCCCTCTCCAACATTCCAGACTCAGGTTAGTGTCTTTAGTCAGGTCTCTGTCTCTATAAGTGTCTTTAGTCTGGTCTCTGTCCACTATAAGTGTCTTTAGTATGGTCTCTGTCTCTATAAGTGTCTTTAGTCTGGTCTCTGTCTCAATAAGTATCTTTAGTCTGGTCTCTGTCCACTTTAAGTGTCTTTAGTCTGGTCTCTGTCTCTATAAGTGTCTTTAGTCAGGTCTCTGTCCACTATAAGTGTCTTTAGTCAGGTCTCTGTCTCTATAAGTGTCTTTAGTCTGGTCTCTGTCTCTATACGTGTCTTTAGTCTGGTCTCTGTCTCTATAAGTGTCTTTAGTCAGGTCTCTGTCCACTATAAGTGTCTTTAGTCTGGTCTCTGTCCACTATAAGTGTCTTTAGTCTGGTCTCTGTATTATCATATATAGGCAGTATATGAATATTATAATCATATATTGACAGTATATGAATGTTATTTTTATTTATTTATCTGTTATTTTACCAGGTATGTTGACTGAGAACACGTTCTCATTTACAGCAACGACCTGGGGAATAGTTACAGGGGAGAGGAGGGGGATGAATGAGCCAATTGTAAACTGGGGATTATTAGGTGACCGTGATGGTTTGAGGGACAGATTGGGAATTTAGCCAGGACACCGGGGTTAACACCCCTACTCTTACGATAAGTGCCATGGGATCTTTAATGACCTCCGAGAGTCAGGACACCGGGGTTAACACCCCTACTCTTACGGTAAGTGCCATGGGATCTTTAATGACCTCAGAGAGTCAGGACACCCGTTTAACGGCCCATCTGAAAGACGGCACCCTACACAGTGCAGTGTCCCCAATCACTGCCCTGGGGCATTGGGATATTTTTTTAGACCAGAGGAAAGAGTGTCTCCTACTGAACCTCCAACACCACTCCCAGCAGCATCTGGTCTCCCATCCAGGATCAACCCTGTTTAAATTCAGAAGCAAGCCAGCAGTGGGATGCAGGGTGGTATGCTGCTGGCATATATGAATATATGAATATTATAATCATATATAGACAGTATGTGAACAATAGAATAGATAGACAATAGAACAAAATAACAATAGAACAAAAGACAGTATATGAATATTATAATCATATATTAACAGTATATGAACAATAGCATCATATATAGCCAGTATTTGAATATTATAATCATATATTAACAGTATATGAATATTATAATCATATTTATTTATTTATTTTTATTTTATTTTACCTTTATTTAACCAGGTAGGCAAGTTGAGAACAAGTTCTCATTTACAATTGCGACCTGGCCAAGATAAAGCAAAGCAGTTCGACAGATACAACAACACAGAGTTACACATGGAGTAAAACAAACATACAGTCAATAATAAAGTATAAACAAGTCTATATACAATGTGAGCAAATGAGGTGAGAAGGGAGGTAAAGGCAAAAAAGGCCTTGGTGGCAAGGTAAATACAATATAGCAAGTAAAACACTGGAATGGTAGTTTTGCAATGGAAGAATGTGCAAAGTAGAAATAAAAATAATGGGGTGCAAAGGAGCAAAATAAATAAATAAATTAAATACAGTTGGGAAAGAGGTAGTTGATAGGGCTAAATTATATGTGGGCTATGTACAGGTGCAGTAATCTGTGAGCTGCTCTGACAGTTGGTGCTTAAAGCTAGTGAGGGAGATAAGTGTTTCCAGTTTCAGAGATTTTTGTAGTTCGTTCCAGTCATTGGCAGCAGAGAACTGGAAAGAGAGGCGGCCAAAGAAAGAATTGGTTTTGGGGGTGACAAGAGAGATATACCTGCTGGAGCGTGTGCTACAGGTGGGAGATGCTATGGTGACCAGCGAGCTGAGATAAGGGGGGACTTTACCTAGCAGGGTCTTGTAGATGACATGGAGCCGGTGGGTTTGGCGACGAGTATGAAGCGAGGGCCAGCCAACGAGAGCGTACAGGTCGCAATGGTGGGTAGTATATGGGGCTTTGGTGACAAAACGGATTGCACTGTGATAGACTGCATCCAGTTTGTTGAGTAGGGTATTGGAGGCTATTTTGTAAATTACATCGCCAAAGTCGAGGATTGGTAGGATGGTCAGTTTTACAAGGGTATGTTTGGCAGCATGAGTGAAGGATGCTTTGTTGCGAAATAGGAAGCCAATTCTAGATTTAACTTTGGATTGGAGATGTTTGATATGGGTCTGGAAGGAGAGTTTACAGTCTAACCAGACACCTAAGTATTTGTAGTTGTCCACGTATTCTAAGTCAGAGCCGTCCAGAGTAGTGATGTTGGACAGGCGGGTAGGTGCAGGTAGTGATCGGTTGAAGAGCATGCATTTAGTTTTACTTGTATTTAAGAGCAGTTGGAGGCCACGGAAGGAGAGTTGTATGGCATTGAAGCTTGCCTGGAGGGTTGTTAACACAGTGTCCAAAGAAGGGCCGGAAGTATACAGAATGGTGTCGTCTGCGTAGAGGTGGATCAGAGACTCACCAGCAGCAAGAGCGACCTCATTGATGTATACAGAGAAGAGAGTCGGTCCAAGAATTGAACCCTGTGGCACCCCCATAGAGGTCCGGACAACAGACCCTCAGATTTGACACACTGAACTCTATCAGAGAAGTAGTTGGTGAACCAGGCGAGGCAATCATTTGAGAAACCAAGGCTGTTGAGTCTGCCGATGAGGATGTGGTGATTGACAGAGTCGAAAGCCTTGGCCAGATCAATGAATACGGCTGCACAGTAATGTTTCTTATCGATGGCGGTTAAGATATCGTTTAGGACCTTGAGCGTGGCTGAGGTGCACCCATGACCAGCTCTGAAACCAGATTGCATAGCAGAGAAGGTATGGTGAGATTCAAAATGGTCGGTAATCTGTTTGTTGACTTGGCTTTCGAAGACCTTAGAAAGGCATGGTAGGATAGATATAGGTCTGTAGCAGTTTGGGTCAAGAGTGTCCCCCCCTTTGAAGAGGGGGATGACCGCAGCTGCTTTCCAATCTTTGGGAATCTCAGACGACACGAAAGAGAGGTTGAACAGGCTAGTAATAGGGGTGGCAACAATTTCGGCAGATAATTTTAGAAAGAAAGGGTCCAGATTGTCTAGCCCGGCTGATTTGTAGGGGTCCAGATTTTGCAGCTCTTTCAGAACATCAGCTGAATGGATTTGGGAGAAGGAGAAATGGGGAAGGCTTGGGCGAGTTGCTGTTGGGGGTGCAGTGCTGTTGACAGGGGTAGGAGTAGCCAGGTGGAAAGCATGGCCAGCTTTTTTGAGTTAGTGTTGCAAGAAGCAAATTTCTGCTTGAAAAAGCTAGCCTTGGCTTTTCTAACTGCCTGTGTATAATGGTTTCTAGCTTCCCTGAACAGCTGCATATCACGGGGGCTGTTCGATGCTAATGCAGAACGCCATAGGACGTTTTTGTGTTGATTAAGGGCAGTCAGGTCTGGGGAGAACCAAGGGCTATATCTGTTCCTGGTTCTAAATTTCTTGAATGGGGCATGTTTATTTAAGATGGTTAGGAAGGCATTTTAAAAAAATATCCAGGCATCCTCTACTGACGGGATGAGGTCAATATCCTTCCAGGATACCCCGGCCAGGTCGATTAGAAAGGCCTGCTCGCTGAAGTGTTTCAGGGAGCGTTTTACAGTGATGAGAGGAGGTCGTTTGACCGCTGACCCATTACGGATGCAGGCAATGAGGCAGTGATCGCTGAGATCTTGGTTGAAGACAGCAGAGGTGTATTTAGAGGGGAAGTTGGTTAGGATGATATCTATGAGGGTGCTCGTGTTTAAGGCTTTGGGGAGGTACCTGGTAGGTTCATTGATAATTTGTGTGAGATTGAGGGCATCAAGTTTAGATTGTAGGATGGCTGGGGTGTTAAGCATGTTCCAGTTTAGGTCGCCTAGCAGCACGAGCTCTGAAGATAGATGGGGGGCAATCAGTTCACATATGGTGTCCAGAGCACAGCTGGGGGCAGAGGGTGGTCTATAGCAGGCGGCAACGGTGAGAGACTTGTTTTTAGAAAGGTAGATTTTTAAAAGTAGAAGTTCAAATTGTTTGGGTACAGACCTGGATAGTAGGACAGAACTCTGCAGGCTATCTTTGCAGTAAATTGCAACACCGCCCCCTTTGGCAGTTCTATCTTGTCTGAAAATGTTGTAGTTTGGAATTAAAATGTCTGAATTTTTGGTGGTCTTCCTAAGCCAGGATTCAGACACAGCTAGAACATCCGGGTTGGCAGAGTGTGCTAAAGCAGTGAATAGAACAAACTTAGGGAGGAGGCTTCTAATGTTAACATGCATGAAACCAAGGCTATTACGGTTACAGAAGTCGTCAAAAGAGAGCGCCTGGGGAATAGGAGTGGAGCTAGGCACTGCAGGGCCTGGATTCACCTCTACATCGCCAGAGGAACATAGGAGGAGTAGAATAAGGGTGCGACTAAAAGCAATAAGAATTGGTCGTCTAGAACGTCTGGAACAGAGAGTAAAAGGAGGTTTCTGGGGGCGATAAAATAGCATCAAGGTATAATGTACAGACAAAGGTAAGGTAGGATGTGAATACAGTGGAGGTAAACCTAGGTATTGAGTGATGAAGAGAGAGATATTGTCTCTAGAAACATCATTGAAACCAGGAGATGTCATTGCATGTGTGGGTGGTGGAACTAATAGGTTGGATAAGGTATAGTGAGCAGGACTAGAGGCTCTACAGTGAAATAAGCCAATAAACACTAACCAGAACAGCAATGGACAAGACATATTGACATTAAGGAGAGGCATGCTTAGTCGAGTGATCAAAAGGGTCCAGTGAGTGGAGAGGTTGGTTTAGGGTCACGGCGATTTAGACAGCTAGCCAAGCCAACCGGTAGCAAGCTAGCATAGGATGGAGTCTGTTGTTAGCCACCTCTTGCGTTCGGTCAGTAGATTAGTGGGGTTCCGTGTGGTAGACGGGATTAATCCAAATCACACAACAACAACAAAAATAAGAACAATAGATATAGTTATAGAGGCCCGAGAAGAAAACATAATAATTCAAATAAATAAATTGTCCGATTGTCTATTCAGATAGCAGCCGGAAAGACAGCTAACGGTTAGCGGGCCGCAGATGGGCGTTCCGGTAACGTCGCGACAGAGGAGCCAGCCGGATCTCCTTCAGGTAGATAACGTCGGCAGTCCGGTTGTGAAGGCCCGGTGGGGCTCCGCGTAGGCAGTGAAACGGGTCCGGATAGGTGACTGCAGCCCAGGAGTGAATGATGGAACTCAGGCGTGATTGACGGAGCTGGCTAGCACCGGAACAATCGATGTTTGCTCCGGAATCGACGAAAGCCGACTGTCACACGAATAGCAGCTAGCTAGCTGTGAGATCCGGGCATGAATGTCCAGAGAGCAGTTGAAATCCAGGGACATGGAGAGAAAAATTGGTCCGGTATGTTCCGTTCCGAGCCGCGCTGCGCCGTACAAAACTGGCGATAGACTTTCGATAGATTTTCGAACTAAAGGACAGCCGATGACCACAAACCGTGGTTAGCTTCTGATTAGCTTCTGGGCTAGCTCCTGGCTAGCTTCTGGCTAGTTTCTGGCCAGCCTCCTGGAGTTTCTGGCTAGCTTCCTGAAGGATTGCAGATCTGAGGTAAATAATACTTTTTTATAAATATAAATTGGTGAGGCTGGTTGCAGGAGAGTGTTTAGAAGATGAGTTGATGGAAAATAAAAATAAAATGTATGTGAAAAAAGTTGTAAATATATATATATACAGGACACGACAAGACGAGGACAAAAGACGTCTGAACTGCTATGCGATCTTGGATGATGATATGATGATATGTTGACAGTATATGAATATTATAAACATATTTAGACAGTATATGAAAATTATAATCATATATAGACAGTATATGAATACAGTATATGCATAATATAATCATATATTGACAGTGAACTATAGAATCATATATACGCAGTATATGAACTATAGAATCATATATAGACAGTATATGAATATTATAATCATATATAGACAGTATATTAATATTATAATCATATATAGACATCATATGAATATTATAATCATATGTAGACAGTATATGAATATTATAATCATATGTAGACAGTATATGAATATTATAATCACATACAGACAGTATATGAATATTATAATCATATATAGACAGTATATGAATATTATAATCATATATGGACAGTATATGAATATTATAATCATATGTGGAGAGTATATGAATATTATAATCATATATAGACAGTATATGAATATTATAATCATTTGTAGACAGTATATGAACTATAGAATCATATATAGACAGTATATGAACTATAGAATCATATATAGACAGTATATGAACTATAGAATCATATATAGACAGTATATGAATACAGTATATGCATATTATAATCATATATTGACAGTGAACTATAGAATCATATATAGACAGTATATGAACTATAGAATCATGTATAGACAGTATATGAACTATAGAATCATATATAGACAGTATATGAATATTATAATCATATATAGACAGTATATGAACTATAGAATCATATATAGACAGTATATGAATATTATAATCATATATAGACAGTATATGAATATTATAATCATATGTAGACAGTATATGAATATTATAATCATATATAGACAGTATATGAATATTATAATCATATATAGACAGTATATGAATATTATAATCATATGTAGACAGTATATGAACTATAGAATCATATATAGACAGTATATGAATACAGTATATGCATATTATAATCATATATTGACAGTGAACTATAGAATCATGTATAGACAGTATATGAACTATAGAATCATATATAGACAGTATATGAGTATTATAATCATATATAGACAGTATATGAACTATAGAATCATATATAGACAGTATATGAGTATTATAATCATATATAGACAGTATATGAATATTATAATCATATGTAGACAGTATATGAACTATAGAATCATATATAGACAGTATATGAACTATATAATCATATATAGACAGTATATGAATATTATAATCATATAAAGCCAGTATATGAATATTAGAATCATATGTAGACAGAATATGGATATTATAATCATATGTAGATAGTATATGAATATTATAATCATATATAGACAGTATATGAATATTATAATCATATGTAGACAGTATATTAATATTATAATCATATATATAGACAGTATATGAATATTATAATCATATATAGACAGTATTTGAATATTATAATCATATATAGACAGTATATGAACTATAGAATCATATATAGACAGTATATGAATATTATAATCATATATAGACAGTATATGAATACAGTATATGCATATTATAATCATATATTGACAGTGAACTATAGAATCATGTATAGACAGTATATGAATATTATAATCATATATAGACAGTATATGAACTATAGAATCATATATAGACAGTATATGAATATTATAATCATATATAGACAGTATATGAACTATAGAATCATATATAGACAGTATATGAATATTATAATCATATATAGACAGTATATGAACTATAGAATCATATATAGACAGTATATGAATATTATAATCATATATAGACAGTATATGAACTATAGAATCATATATAGACAGTATATGAATATTATAATCATATGTAGACAGTATATGAATATTATAATCATATATAGACAGTATATGAATATTATAATCATATGTAGACAGTATATGAACTATAGAATCATATATAGAAAGTATATGAACTATATAATCATATATAGACAGTATATGAATATTATAATCATATGTAGACAGCATATGAATATTATAATCATATATAGACAGTATATGAGTATTATAATCATATATAGACAGTATATGAACTATAGAATCATATATAGACAGTATATGAACTATAGAATCATATATAGACAGTATATGAACTATAGAATCATATATAGACAGTATATGAATACAGTATATGCATATTATAATCATATATTGACAGTGAACTATAGAATCATGTATAGACAGTATATGAACTATAGAATCATATATAGACAGTATATGAGTATTATAATCATATATAGACAGTATATGAATATTATAATCATATGTAGACAGTATATGAACTATATAATCATATATAGACAGTATATGAACTATAGAATCATATATAGACAGTATATGAATATTATAATCATATAAAGCCAGTATATGAATATTATAATCATATATAGACAGAATATAGATATTATAATCATATGTAGACAGTATATGAATATTATAATCATATATAGACAGTATATGAATATTATAATCATATGTAGACAGTATATTAATATTATAATCATATATAGACAGTATATGAATATTATAATCATATATAGACAGTATTTGAATATTATAATCATATATAGACTGTATATGAATATTATAATCATATATAGACAGTATATGAATATTATAATCATATGTAGACAGTTTATGAACTATAGAATCATATATAGACAGTATATGAACTATAGAATCATATATAGACAGTATATGAACTATAGAATCTTATATAGACAGTATATGAATATTATAATCATATAGACAGTATATGAATATTATAATCATATGTAGACAGTTTATGAACTATAGAATCATATATAGACAGTATATGAACTATAGAATCATTAATAGACAGTATATGAACTATAGAATCATATATAGACAGTATATGAATATTATAATCATATAGACAGTATATTAATATTATAATCATATGTAGACAGTTTATGAATATTACAATCATATATTGACAGTGAACAATAGAATCATATATAGACAGTATATGAATACAGTATATGAACTATAGAATCATATATAGACAGTATATTAATATTATAATCATATAGACAGTATATGAATATTATAATCATATGTAGACAGTTTATGAATATTACAATCATATATTGACAGTGAACAATATAATAATATATAGACAGTATATGAATACAGTATATGAACTATAGAATCATATATAGACAGTATATGAATATTATAATCATATGTAGACAGTTTATGAACTATAGAATCATATATAGACAGTATATGAACTATAGAATCATATATAGACAGTATATGAACTATAGAATCATATATAGACAGTATATGAACTATAGAATCATATATAGACAGTATTTGAATATTATAATCATATGTAGACAGTATATGAATAGTATAATCATATATAGACAGTATATGAATATTACAATCATATATTGACAGTATATTAATATTACAATCATATATTGACAGTATATGAATATTATAATCATATATAGACAGTATATGAATATTATAATCATACATAGACAGTATATGAATATTACAATCATATATTGACAGTATATGAATATTATAATCATATATAGACAGTATATGAATACAGTATATGCATATTATAATCATATATTGACAGTGAACTATAGAATCATATATACGCAGTATATGAACTATAGAATCATATATAGACAGTATATGAATATTATAATCATATATAGACAGTATATGAATATTATAATCATATATAGACAGTATAGACAGGCATACATATGAACACACTGGTTGAACTTTGATTGAAGGAGTGATATGACCTGCCTTTGTAATAGGTCTTCTGTCCCATGAGTTTCTCTCACAGTGGTGAAACGTTGTAGAGTGACTGTGTATCTGTCTCTCCCTGCAGATCCAGAGAAGCCCGACGTGGACAAGGACGTAGACAGTATGTGTTCACCTAGGAGGTGTAATGGCGTGGGTGTAAAGAAACCCTGCAAACACCAGGACAAGAGAGAGAGGATGGAGAGAGAGAGGGAGGAGCTGCTGAAACGACAGGAAGAAGAACAGAACAAGGAGGAGCAGGAAGAGGACCTGACAGGTAGGGGCTGTGGGATTGGCTAGACAGGACTCATGTACCCTGATTGGCTAGACAGGACTCAGATAGCTACTCTGTGATTGGCTAGAGATGCCTCAGGTAGCTACGATGTGATTGGCTAGACAGGGCTCAGGTAGCTACGATGTGATTGGCTAGACAGGGCTCATATAGCTACTCTGTGATTGGCTAGAGAGGCCTCACGTAGCTACTGTGTGATTGGCTAGAGAGGCCTCACGTAGCTAGTCTGTAATTGGCTAAATAGGGTACATGATCACTCACTAACAACAGATGATTCCGATGGCTCAGGTGATTGTCTGACCAGTCAATCAAATGTATGTTAGAAAATCATTTATCATCCTCCATGCCACTTTACTTATGACCCATCTCTGGCTTGGGGTATGTAGCCATAACCAGTACGCCTGACCATTTCATGCCACCGATCTGGTTTAGCTATAGCAACCAGACCTGACCCCCTAATTACAATTAGTCAATGGGCCAACTGATAAGTAGTAGCCTTGTAGATATGAGCCAGATCTAAACCATTGTAAATGTTAGGTGTCTTCCTCCATTATGGGTGTCTTCCTCCATTTTAGGTGTCTTCCTCCCTTTTTGGGTGTCTTCCTCCATTTTAGGTGTCTTCCTCCCTTTTTGGGTGTCTTCCTCCCTTTTGGGTGTCTTCCTCCCTTTTAGGTGTCTTCCTCCCTTTTAGGTGTCTTCCTCCCTTTTAGGTGTCTTCCTCCCTTTTAGGTGTCTTCCTCCATTTTAGGTGTCTTCCTCCCTTTTAGGTGTCTTCCTCCCTTTTAGGTGTCTTCCTCCATTTTAGGTGTCTTCCTCCATTTTGGGTGTCTTCCTCCCTTTTGGGTGTCTTCCTCCATTTTGGGTGTCTTCCTCCCTTTTGGGTGTCTTCCTCCCTTTTGGGTGTCTTCCTCCATTTTGGGTGTCTTCCTCCATTTTAGGTGTCTTCCTCCATTTTGGGTGTCTTCCTCCATTTTAGGTGTCTTCCTCCATTATGGGTGTCTTCCTCCCTTTTAGGTGTCTTCCTCCATTTTGGGTGTCTTCCTCCATTTTGGGTGTCTTCCTCCATTTTGGGTGTCTTCCTCCATTTTAGGTGTCTTCCTCCATTTTAGGTGTCTTCCTCCATTTTGGGTGTCTTCCTCCACTATGGGTGTCTTCCTCCATTATGGGTGTCTTCCTCCATTTTGGGTGTCTTCCTCCATTTTAGGTGTCTTCCTCCATTTTAGGTGTCTTCCTCCATTTTGGGTGTCTTCCTCCACTATGGGTGTCTTCCTCCATTTTGGGTGTCTTCCTCCATTTTGGGTGTCTTCCTCCATTTTGGGTGTCTTCCTCCATTTTGGGTGTCTTCCTCCATTTTGGGTGTCTTCCTCCATTTTGGGTGTCTTCCTCCATTTTTACTACAGGTCAGTTGTTCTTTGAGCCGGAGCCAGCAGGGCTGACCGTGGGGGTAGAGATTCAGGACTTGGTCAAGGTGTTTCCTGGGGGATCCCGTCCGGCTGTGGATCACCTCAGCATCGCCTTCTACGAGGGCCAGATCACATCGTTCCTAGGACACAACGGAGCTGGGAAAACCACCACTATGTATGTATTGTACCTAGCCTGGTCTCCCCAGATCTGTTTTGTGCTGTAGTCCACAGGAAGTCCAGGCTACCCCCCAAAAAAACCTCTACCTACTCTGCAGAGCACTAACTTTATTGTCCTAATTTTGTGGTGTAGGATATCAACTATAAAATATTGAATGAACCTAAATGTTTGAATACAGCTATTAGCGATCGAGTTATCCAGAGAACAGGTCTGTGAGGAATAAAGAAGGTTGATAGTGATAGTGACAGAGTGGCTGGTCATTGTGTCTGATTTGGTTCTGGGTGCCGAGATGACTTTATAGGGCTCATGACATGACATCATGCTCCTCTTAATCGCATGGGGGTGTGTGTGTGTGTGTGTGTGTGTGTGTGTGTGTGTGTGTGTGTGTGTGTGTGTGTGTGTGTGTGTGTGTGTGTGTGTGTGTGCGTGTGCGTGTGTGTGTGTGTGTGTGTGTGCGTGCGTGCGTGCGTGCGTGCGTCTCTCTCCAGGTCTATCCTGACTGGTCTGTTCCCTCCTACATCTGGGACAGCCTTTATCAATGGGAGAGACATCAGGACTGACATGGACAGTATCCGCACATCCATGGGCATGTGTCCCCAGTACAATATCCTCTTCAAACAGTGAGTCCTCCTCCTCTTCCTCCTCCCCTTCCTCTTCCTCCCCCTCTCACCTCCATGGGCATGTGTCCCCAGTACAATATCCTCTTCAAACAGTGAGTCTTCCTCCTCTTCCTCCTCCTCTTCCTCCCCCTCTCACCTCCATGGCTATAAGTCCCAGTACAATATCCTCTTCAAAACAGTGAGTCCTCCTCCTCCTCTTCCTGCTCGTCATCCTCCTCCTCCTCGGCTATGTGTCCCAGTAAAATGTCCTCTTCAAACAGTGAGGCCTCCTCCTCTCCCTCCTCCTCCCCCTCATCCTCCTCATCCTCCTCCTCCTGCTCGGCTATGTGTTTCAGTACAATATCCTCTTCAAACAGTGAGTCCTCCTCCTCTCCCTCCTCCTCCTCTCCCTCCTCCTGCTCCTCCTGCTCCTCCTCCTCCTCTCCCTCCTCCTCCTCATCTTCCTCCTCCTCATCTTCCTCCTCCTCCTCCTCCTCCCCCTCCTTGGCTATGTGTCCCAGTACAATGTCCTCTTCAAACAGTGAGTCCTCCTCCTCCTCCTCATCCTCTTCATCCTCCTCCTCCTCGGCTATGTGTTTCAGTACAATGTCCTCTTCAAACAGTGAGTCCTCCTCCCCCCCCTCCTGCTCGGCTATGTGTCCCAGTACAATGTCCTCTCCAAACACTGAGTCCTCCTCTTCCTCCTCCTCCTCCTCCTCATCTTCCTCCTTCTCCTGCTCGGCTGTGTTTCAGTACAATGTCCTCTTCAAACATTGAGTCCTCCTCTTCCTCCCCCCCCCCCCCCCCTCCTCCTCCTCCTCCTCCTCCTCCTCCTCCTCCTCCTCCTCTTCCTCCTCCTCCTGCTCGGCTGTGTTTCAGTACAATGTCCTCTTCAAACAGTGAGTCCTCCTCCTCCTCCTCTTCCTCCTCCTGCTCGGCTGTGTTTCAGTACAATGTCCTCTCCAAACAGAGTCCTCCATATACCAACTGGCACTTTTCTAGAATCTTGAGTAGTCAGTTCAATCATAGGACTGGCATGTTGATGACATAATAGATTGATGACATAGCAGATTGATGACATAACAGATTGATAACATAGCAGATTGATGACATAACAGATTGATGACATAACAGATTGATGACATAGCAGATTGATGACATAGCAGATTGATGACATAACAGATTGACGGCATAGCAGATTGATGACATAGCAGATTGATGACATAGCAGATTGATGACATAACAGATTGATGAAATAGCAGATTGATGAATGTTTGTTTCCTACAATTAACAGTTCAGACATTTGTTCACGTGTCTGCTGTAGTGACTGACAACCTCTCTCCCTCCTCTCTGTCCAGTCTGACGGTGGAAGAACACATCCTGTTCTACTCCATGCTGAAGGGCACCTCTCAGGCTGAGGCTCAACAGGCGGTCAAGGTCATGCTGGAGGACCTGGGCCTGCCTCATAAGAGAGACGAGGAGGCACAGAACCTCTCAGGTGGGTCAGGCTGGGTGTGTGGGCTTGCCTCATAAGAAAGACAATGAACCTTTCAGGGGGGGAGACGACGAGGCACAGGACCTCTCAGGGAGGAGACAACGAGGCACAGGACCTCTCAGGGGGGAGACAACGAGTCACAGGACCTCTCAGGGGGGAGACAACGAGTCACAGGACCTCTCAGGGGGGGAGACGACGAGGCACAGGACCTCTCAGGGGGGGAGACAACGAGTCACAGGACCTCTCAGGGGGGGAGACAACGAGTCACAGGACCTCTCAGGGGGGAGACAACGAGTCACAGGACCTCTCAGGGGGGGAGACAACGAGTCACAGGACCTCTCAGGGGGGGAGACAACGAGTCACAGGACCCCTCAGGGGGGGTCAGCCAGGTTCTCATGGAAACCTAAGGCATGAAACACACTTGTGAGCAGATACTGTTTCGAGGTCTTCCTTTTTTCCTTTGTCGAACCTTTGCTGCTGCAAATAAATTAGCCAGGCCCTAGGCAACGTCTCAGATTTTGGAGTGTTTTACCCTACATCGTTTATTGTGTTTCCCCTGAAATAACGTCTGTTCTCACTCTGTGCAGGGGGTATGCAGAGGAAGCTGTCTGTTGCCATGGCATTTGTTGGGGGGTCAAAGATTGTGATCCTGGATGAGCCCACGTCGGGGGTCGACCCTTACTCCAGACGGTCCATCTGGGACCTGCTACTCAAATACCGCACAGGTACCACCCCTAGCCACTACACCTGGTTTAGACCTGGGAAACCGTGTTTCAGCACTTCTCTAGGAGTAATTCAGTGCCAGGCTGAAGAGAGAAACAGGCAGATACTCAGGCCTTCAAGGACTGGTGTTTCCCATCCCTGCTCCTCCTTGTCTGCAGCTTGCTTCCCTATCCAAGTACTACAATCAACTCTCTCTAACCTTTGACCCCTGTCTCCCAGGGCGTGCAAGTGTCCCTGTCCACTCACCACATGGACGAGGCAGACCTGTTGAGTGACCTAGCTCCTAGTCCTGACATCTGACCTCTAACCCCAGGCCGTACAGTGATCATGTCCACTCACCACATGGACTAGGCAGACCTGTTGAGTGACCTAGCTCCTAGTCCTGACCTCTGACCTCTAACCCCAGGCCGTACAGTGATCCTGTCCACTCACCACATGGACGAGGCTGACCTGTTGAGTGACCGTGTCGCCATCATCTCTAAGGGCCAGCTCCATTGCTGTGGCTCCCCCCTCTTCCTCAAGAACTGCTTCGGGGTGGGATTCTACCTCACCCTGGTCCGACGCATGAAGGACGTGAGGAAAAAAGAGGTGATACACTATAATAGTATTCAACAGGAGGTGATACACTAGAATAGTATTCAACAGGAGGTGATACACTAGAGTAGTATTCAACAGGAGGTACACTAGAGTAGTATTCAACAGGAGGTACACTAGAATAGTATTCAACAGGAGGAGATACACTAGAATAGTATTCAACAGGAGGAGATACACTAGAATAGTATTCAACAGGAGATACACTATAATAGTATTCAACAGGAGGTACACTAGAATAGTATTCAACAGGAGATACACTAGAATAGTATTCAACAGGAGATACACTAGAATAGTATTCAACAGGAGGTACACTAGAATAGTATTCAACAGGAGATACACTAGAATAGTATTCAACAGGAGATACACTAGAATAGTATTCAACAGGAGATATACTAGAATAGTATTCAACAGGAGATATACTATAATAGTATTCAACAGGAGGTACACTAGAGTAGTATTCAACAGGAGATACACTAGAATAGTATTCAACAGGAGGAGATACACTAGAATAGTATTCAACAGGAGATACACTAGAATAGTATTCAACAGGAGATACACTAGAATAGTATTCAACAGGAGATACACTAGAATAGTATTCAACAGGAGATATACTATAATAGTATTCAACAGGAGGAGATATACTATAATAGTATTCAACAGGAGATACACTAGAGTAGTATTCAACAGGAGATACACTAGAATAGTATTCAACAGGTGATACACTAGAATAGTATTCAACAGGAGATACACTAGAATAGTATTCAACAGGAGATACACTAGAGTAGTATTCAACAGGAGATACACTAGAATAGTATTCAACAGGAGATACACTAGAATAGTATTCAACAGGAGATACACTAGAGTAGTATTCAACAGGAGGAGATACACTAGAATAGTATTCAACAGGAGATACACTAGAGTAGTATTCAACAGGAGATACACTAGAATAGTATTCAACAGGAGATACACTAGAATAGTATTCAACAGGAGATATACTAGAGTAGTATTCAACAGGAGGAGATACACTAGAGTAGTATTCAACAGGAGATACACTAGAATAGTATTCAACAGGAGATACACTAGAATAGTATTCAACAGGAGATACACTAGAATAGTATTCAACAGGAGATACACTATAATAGTATTCAACAGGAGGTACACTAGAGTAGTATTCAACAGGAGGTACACTAGAGTAGTATTCAACAGGTGATACACTAGAGTAGTATTCAACAGGAGATACACTAGAATAGTATTCAACAGGAGATACACTAGAATAGTATTCAACAGGTGATACACTAGAATAGTATTCAACAGGTGATACACTAGAGTAGTATTCAACAGGAGATACACTAGAATAGTATTCAACAGGAGATACACTAGAATAGTATTCAACAGGTGATACACTAGAATAGTATTCAACAGGAGATACACTAGAATAGTATTCAACAGGAGATACACTAGAATAGTATTCAACAGGAGATACACTAGAATAGTATTCAACAGGAGATACACTAGAATAGTATTCAACAGGTGATACACTAGAATAGTATTCAACAGGAGGAGATACACTAGAATAGTATTCAACAGGAGATACACTAGAATAGTATTCAACAGGTGATACACTAGAATAGTATTCAACAGGAGGAGATACACTAGAATAGTATTCAACAGGAGGTACACTAGAATAGTATTCAACAGGAGATACACTAGAATAGTATTCAACAGGAGATACACTAGAATAGTATTCAACAGGAGATACACTAGAATAGTATTCAACAGGAGATACACTAGAATAGTATTCAACAGGAGATACACTAGAATAGTATTCAACAGGTGATACACTAGAATAGTATTCAACAGGAGATACACTAGAATAGTATTCAACAGGAGATACACTATAATAGTATTCAACAGGAGATATACTAGAGTAGTATTCAACAGGAGATACACTAGAATAGTATTCAACAGGAGATACACTAGAATAGTATTCAACAGGAGATACACTAGAATAGTATTCAACAGGAGGAGATACACTAGAGTAGTATTCAACAGGAGGAGATATACTAGAATAGTATTCAACAGGAGATACACTATAATAGTATTCAACAGGAGATACACTAGAATAGTATTCAACAGGAGGAGGTACACTAGAATCGTATTCAACAGGAGATACACTAGAATAGTATTCAACAGGAGATATACTAGAGTAGTATTCAACAGGAGATATACTAGAATAGTATTCAACAGGAGATACACTAGAGTAGTATTCAACAGGAGATACACTAGAATAGTATTCAACAGGAGATACACTAGAATAGTATTCAACAGGAGATACACTAGAGTAGTATTCAACAGGAGATACACTAGAATAGTATTCAACAGGAGATACACTAGAATAGTATTCAACAGGAGATACACTAGAATAGTATTCAACAGGAGGAGGTACACTAGATTAGTATTCAACAGGAGGTACACTAGAATAGTATTCAACAGGAGATACACTAGAATAGTATTCAACAGGAGGTACACTAGAGTAGTATTCAACAGGAGATATACTAGAATAGTATTCAACAGGAGATACACTAGAGTAGTATTCAACAGGAGGTACACTATAATAGTATTCAACAGGAGATACACTAGAGTAGTATTCAACAGGAGATACACTAGAATAGTATTCAACAGGAGATATACTAGAATAGTATTCAACAGGAGGAGATACACTAGAATAGTATTCAACAGGAGATATACTAGAATAGTATTCAACAGGAGGAGATACACTAGAATAGTATTCAACAGGAGATATACTAGAATAGTATTCAACAGGAGATACACTAGAGTAGTATTCAACAGGAGGTACACTATAATAGTATTCAACAGGAGATACACTAGAGTAGTATTCAACAGGAGATACACTAGAATAGTATTCAACAGGAGATATACTAGAATAGTATTCAACAGGAGGAGATACACTAGAATAGTATTCAACAGGAGATATACTAGAATAGTATTCAACAGGAGATACACTAGAATAGTATTCAACAGGAGATACACTAGAATAGTATTCAACAGGAGATACACTAGAGTAGTATTCAACAGGAGATACACTAGAATAGTATTCAACAGGAGATACACTAGAATAGTATTCAACAGGAGATACACTAGAGTAGTATTCAACAGGAGATACACTAGAATAGTATTCAACAGGAGATACACTAGAATAGTATTCAACAGGAGATACACTAGAATAGTATTCAACAGGAGATACACTAGAATAGTATTAAACAGGAGGTGATACACTATAATAGTATTCAACAGGAGATACACTAGAATAGTATTCAACAGGAGATACACTAGAGTAGTATTCAACAGGAGATACACTAGAATAGTATTCAACAGGAGATATACTAGAGTAGTATTCAACAGGAGATACACTAGAATAGTATTCAACAGGAGGAGATACACTAGAATAGTATTCAACAGGAGATACACTAGAATAATATTCAACAGGAGATACACTAGAGTAGTATTCAACAGGAGATACACTAGAGTAGTATTCAACAGGAGATACACTAGAATAGTATTCAACAGGAGGTACACTAGAATCGTATTCAACAGGAGATACACTAGAATAGTATTCAACAGGAGATACACTAGAATAGTATTCAACAGGAGATATACTAGAGTAGTATTCAACAGGAGATACACTAGAATAGTATTCAACAGGAGATATACTAGAATAGTATTCAACAGGAGATACACTAGAATAGTATTCAACAGGAGATATACTAGAATAGTATTCAACAGGAGATACACTAGAATAGTATTCAACAGGAGATACACTAGAATAATATTCAACAGGAGGAGATACACTAGAATAGTATTCAACAGGAGATACACTAGAATAGTATTCAACAGGAGATATACTAGAATAGTATTCAACAGGAGATACACTAGAATAGTATTCAACAGGAGATACACTAGAATAATATTCAACAGGAGGAGATACACTAGAATAGTATTCAACAGGAGATACACTAGAATAGTATTAAACAGGAGGAGATACACTAGAATAGTATTCAACAGGAGATACACTAGAGTAGTATTCAACAGGAGATACACTAGAATAGTATTCAACAGGAGATACACTAGAATAGTATTCAACAGGAGATACACTAGAATAGTATTCAACAGGAGATACACTAGAATAGTATTCAACAGGAGGTGATACACTATAATAGTATTCAACAGGAGATACACTAGAATAGTATTCAACAGGAGATACACTAGAATAGTATTCAACAGGAGATACACTAGAATAGTATTCAACAGGAGGAGATATACTAGAGTAGTATTCAACAGGAGGAGATATACTAGAATAGTATTCAACAGGAGGAGATATACTAGAGTAGTATTCAACAGGAGGAGATACACTAGAATAGTATTCAACAGGAGATACACTAGAGTAGTATTCAACAGGAGGAGATACACTAGAATAGTATTCAACAGGAGATACACTAGAATAGTATTCAACAGGAGGAGATACACTAGAGTAGTATTCAACAGGAGGAGATATACTAGAATAGTATTCAACAGGAGATACACTAGAGTAGTATTCAACAGGAGATACACTAGAATAGTATTCAACAGGAGATACACTAGAATAGTATTCAACAGGAGGAGATACACTAGAGTAGTATTCAACAGGAGGAGATATACTAGAATAGTATTCAACAGGAGATACACTAGAGTAGTATTCAACAGGAGGAGATATACTAGAGTAGTATTCAACAGGAGATACACTAGAATAATATTCAACAGGAGATACACTAGAGTAGTATTCAACAGGAGATACACTAGAATAGTATTCAACAGGAGATACACTAGAATAGTATTCAACAGGAGGAGATACACTAGAGTAGTATTCAACAGGAGGTACACTAGAGTAGTATTCAACAGGAGGAGATACACTAGAATAGTATTCAACAGGAGATACACTAGAATAATATTCAACAGGAGATACACTAGAGTAGTATTCAACAGGAGATACACTAGAATAGTATTCAACAGGAGGAGATACACTAGAGTAGTATTCAACAGGAGGTACACTAGAGTAGTATTCAACAGGAGATACACTAGAATAGTATTCAACAGGAGGAGATACACTAGAATAGTATTCAACAGGAGGTACACTAGAGTAGTATTCAACAGGAGATACACTAGAATAGTATTCAACAGGAGATACACTAGAATAGTATTCAACAGGAGGAGATACACTAGAATAGTATTCAACAGGAGATACACTAGAATAATATTCAACAGGAGATACACTAGAGTAGTATTCAACAGGAGGAGATACACTAGAATAGTATTCAACAGGAGATACACTAGAATAGTATTCAACAGGAGGAGATATACTAGAATAGTATTCAACAGGAGATACACTAGAATAGTATTCAACAGGAGATATACTAGAATAGTATTCAACAGGAGATACACTAGAATAGTATTCAACAGGAGATACACTAGAATAGTATTCAACAGGAGGAGATATACTAGAGTAGTATTCAACAGGAGATATACTAGAATAGTATTCAACAGGAGATACACTAGAATAGTATTCAACAGGAGATATACTAGAATAGTATTCAACAGGAGATACACTAGAATAGTATTCAACAGGAGATATACTAGAATAGTATTCAACAGGTGATACACTAGAGTAGTATTCAACAGGAGGAGATATACTAGAGTAGTATTCAACAGGAGATATACTAGAATAGTATTCAACAGGAGGAGATATACTAGAGTAGTATTCAACAGGAGATATACTAGAATAGTATTCAACAGGAGGAGATATACTAGAGTAGTATTCAACAGGAGATATACTAGAATAGTATTCAACAGGAGGAGATATACTAGAGTAGTATTCAACAGGAGATATACTAGAATAGTATTCAACAGGAGATACACTAGAATAGTATTCAACAGGAGATACACTAGAATAGTATTCAACAGGAGATACACTAGAGTAGTATTCAACAGGAGATACACTATAATAGTATTCAACAGGAGATATACTAGAATAGTATTCAACAGGTGATACACTAGAGTAGTATTCAACAGGAGATATACTAGAGTAGTATTCAACAGGAGATATACTAGAATAGTATTCAACAGGAGATACACTAGAGTAGTATTCAACAGGAGGAGATATACTAGAGTAGTATTCAACAGGAGATATACTAGAATAGTATTCAACAGGAGGAGATATACTAGAGTAGTATTCAACAGGAGATATACTAGAATAGTATTCAACAGGAGGAGATATACTAGAGTAGTATTCAACAGGAGATATACTAGAATAGTATTCAACAGGAGATACACTAGAATAGTATTCAACAGGAGATACACTAGAATAGTATTCAACAGGAGATACACTAGAATAGTATTCAACAGGAGATACACTAGAATAGTATTCAACAGGAGATACACTAGAATAGTATTCAACAGGAGATACACTAGAATAGTATTCAACAGGAGGAGATACACTAGAATAGTATTCAACAGGAGATACACTATAATAGTATTCAACAGGAGATACACTAGAATAGTATTCAACAGGAGATATACTATAATAGTATTCAACAGGAGATACACTAGAATAGTATTCAACAGGAGATACACTAGAATAGTATTCAACAGGAGATACACTAGAATAGTATTCAACAGGAGATACACTAGAATAGTATTCAACAGGAGGAGATACACTAGAATAGTATTCAACAGGAGATACACTATAATAGTATTCAACAGGAGATACACTAGAATAGTATTCAACAGGAGATACACTATAATAGTATTCAACAGGAGATACACTAGAATAGTATTCAACAGGAGATACACTAGAATAGTATTCAACAGGAGATATACTAGAGTAGTATTCAACAGGAGATATACTAGAATAGTATTCAACAGGAGGAGATACACTAGAATAGTATTCAACAGGAGATACACTAGAATAGTATTCAACAGGAGATACACTAGAATAGTATTCAACAGGAGATACACTAGAATAGTATTCAACAGGAGGAGATATACTAGAATAGTATTCAACAGGAGGAGATATACTAGAATAGTATTCAACAGGAGATACACTAGAATAGTATTCAACAGGAGATACACTAGAATAGTATTCAACAGGAGGAGATATACTAGAGTAGTATTCAACAGGAGGTACACTAGAGTAGTATTCAACAGGAGATATACTAGAGTAGTATTCAACAGGAGATACACTAGAATAGTATTCAACAGGAGGAGATACACTAGAATAGTATTCAACAGGAGGTACACTAGAGTAGTATTCAACAGGAGGAGATATACTAGAGTAGTATTCAACAGGAGGAGATATACTAGAGTAGTATTCAACAGGAGGAGATATACTAGAGTAGTATTCAACAGGAGATACACTAGAGTAGTATTCAACAGGAGATACACTAGAATAGTATTCAACAGGTGATACACTAGAATAGTATTCAACAGGAGGAGATACACTATAATAGTATTCAACAGGAGATATACTAGAGTAGTATTCAACAGGAGGAGATATACTAGAGTAGTATTCAACAGGAGATATACTAGAGTAGTATTCAACAGGAGGAGATATACTAGAATAGTATTCAACAGGTGATACACTAGAATAGTATTCAACAGGAGGAGATACACTATAATAGTATTCAACAGGAGATATACTAGAGTAGTATTCAACAGGAGATATACTAGAGTAGTATTCAACAGGTGATACACTAGAATAGTATTCAACAGGAGGAGATATACTAGAGTAGTATTCAACAGGAGATATACTAGAGTAGTATTCAACAGGAGGTACACTAGAATAGTATTCAACAGGAGGTACACTAGAATCGTATTCAACAGGAGATACACTAGAATAGTATTCAACAGGAGATATACTAGAGTAGTATTCAACAGGAGGAGATATACTAGAATAGTATTCAACAGGAGATACACTATAATAGTATTAAAAGTATGAAGTGCCAGATAATTGGCTAAGGTGGACGATGCTTATGCTGTCATTCTCCTCTCTGAATAACTATATGCCTCTGAGTGCCTCTGTGTTAAAGAGTGTAAAGAGTCTCTGTGTAAAGGACCTGGTAGAGTGTCTCTGTGTAAAGGACCTGGTAGAGAGTCTCTGTGTAAAGGACCTGGTAGAGAGTCTCTGTGTAAAGGACCAGGTAGAGTAGCTCTGTGTAAAGGACCTGGTAGAGAGTCTCTGTGTAAAGGACCTGGTAGAATAACTCTGTGTAAAGGACCTGGTAGAGTAGCTCTGTGTAAAGGACCTGGTAGAGTAGCTTTGTGTAAAGGACCTGGTAGAGTAGCTCTGTGTAAAGGACCTGGTAGAGTAGAGTAGCTTTGTGTAAAGGACCTGGTAGAGAGTCTCTGTGTAAAGGACCTGGTAGAATAACTCTGTGTAAAGGACCTGGTAGAGTAGCTCTGTGTAAAGGACCTGGTAGAGTAGCTTTGTGTAAAGGACCTGGTAGAGTAGCTCTGTGTAAAGGACCTGGTAGAGTAGAGTAGCTTTGTGTAAAGTACCTGGTAGAGTAGCTCTGTGTAAAGGACCTGGTAGAGTGTCTCTGTGTAAAGGACCTGGTAGAGAGTCTCTGTGTAAAGGACCTGGTAGAATAACTCTGTGTAAAGGACCTGGTAGAGTAGCTCTGTGTAAAGGACCTGGTAGAGTAGCTCTGTGTAAAGGACCTGGTAGAGTAGCTTTGTGTACAGTGCCTGGTAGAGTAGCTCTGTGTAAAGGACCTGGTAGAGTGTCTCTGTGTAAAGTACCTGGTAGAGTGTCTCTGTGTAAAGTACCTGGTAGATTAAAGGACCTGGTAGAGTGTCTCTGTGTAAAGTACCTGGTAGAGTGTTACAATTATGTTGTCCTTCTCTCTGTCGGAATGAGTGTGACTGTGGATCTGAAAATCTCTATGTGCAAATATATTTGTGACCACCACCTGGATTCAGTCCTTTGTCACAACATTTTATTTTTATTTTTTACATTGGATAAAGGTAGAGACTCAAAGCTTGAAAATGGTATATCACACACTACAGTTGAGGAAAAAAGGGAAAGTAATTCTACTTTGAAAGTTGATCAACTTGTAACCCCACTTTTGAGAAAATGGCCCTTGAATGTTCAGGTATACCTTTCTCGAGCTCCTACACAGATTATTCACGTAACGTTAGCTAGCGAGCCAGCCAGCTAACGTTAGCTATACACAGATCGTACACGTAACGTTAGCTAGCGAGCCAGCCAGCTAACGTTAGCTATACACAGATCGTACACGTAACGTTAGACAGTGAGCCAGCCAGCTAACGTTAGCTATACACAGATCGTACACGTAACGTTAGCTAGCGAGCCAGCCAGCTAACATTAGCTATACACAGATCGTACACGTAACGTTAGCTAGCGAGCCAGCCAGCTAACGTTAGATAGCTAGCTAAAAGTAGGACTTAACTTGCAATGAAAACAACTTTCTGACTAAATTAGAAACATATAATATCTGAACATGTAGCTAGACTCTTACCTGTACACATGGATGAATGTTTCTTCCTCTGTCACGGATGCCATGGTTGCCCTTCGTTTGAAGATGTAATCCGTAGACAGGTGTTTTATCCAACAGTCTTTCTACTTTTTCCACATTTGGAAATCATCTCTCTGCTTTGACCGGGCATTCCACTGATTTCAAAACTCGGTCAACTTCTTCCGTGACAAAAGACACCGTTTCTTCCCCACCATTGTCATCTGAAGACTCTACGAAGTCTGGTTCAATTAAAATGTTCTTACCAAAATCAGGGATTTCCTCATCGTCTGATTCATTTTCAGAGTCAGCATGGCACGATCATCCTCCAGTGGAATTTTTTCCCAATAGCAGTATTAAATATATATATATTTTGGCCATTTAGCAGACGTTCTTGTCCAGAGCAACTTACAGTAGTGAGTGCATACATTCTCGTACTGGTCCCCCTTGGGAATCGAACCCACAACCCTGCCGTTGCAAGCACCATGCTCTACCAACTGAGCATCACGGGACCACTTCAGGGCAGCAATGATGAGAGCAATAGCTAAACTTTTTCAGTACTTCGTATCTTTCAAAACAAAAGCTGCGATCGACAGAATTATCCACACGTACTTAGCAGCTCATGTGATAGACAGAAGCATGCTACATGGCAGACCAATCCGAACTCATCTCTCATGCATGTCCAGCCCACTCATTATCTCAGCCAATCATGGCTAACGGGAAGGTTCCTGGATTTGTTCGTTAAACCAACTAGGCTCATTATTTAACCCTTTCTTTCGTATTTACAGACGACATACAAGTTTTTGTTATTAGGGTACATGATAGTTCAGATGTTCCAGAATGCATTTCTACCCCAAAAATGTATTAAAAAAAATGTATAAACAAAACCTCTCCTGTGAAATATGGACGTGCAACATACACCTAGTTTCTTGAAACGGGTCATATTTTAAATTGTTTTAAACATGTTGTTTCTTCTCTCTCTCTCTTTCCCTCTTTCTCTGTGCTTCTCTCTCTCTGTCTATCAGAACGAGTGTGACTGTGCCTCAGAGTGTTCCTGTACCTGTTCCACCTGCACCAAGATGAAAGAGGAATCCCAGGGCCAGTCCCAGCAGCTGGAGAGAGCTCTGGATGGTGGGGAAGTGTGTGTGATCGTGTGTGTGTGTGTCTAGATACTCTAATCAACCACTAGTTCTGTAATATTCAGCCCATGTCCATCCTCCCTCATCATCAATACGTCAATCAAACAATCTATCTATGTACAAAACCTTTATCTTCTCCCAGGTGACGTGGACAACATCACCACGCTGATCCATCACCACGTCCCAGAAGCCAAGCTGATCGAGGCCATCGGCCAGGAGCTGACCTTCCTGCTGCCCAACAAGGGTTTCAAGCACCGGGCCTACGCCTCCCTCTTCAGAGAACTAGAGGAAACACTGGGGGACATGGGCCTCAGCAGCTTCGGCATCTCTGACACCTCACTGGAGGAGGTGAGAATGGGGGTAGGGGGACTGGGGAGGAGGGGAATGTGGTAGGGGAGGTGAGACTGGGGGTAGGGGGACTGGGGAGGAGGGGAATGTGGTAGGGGAGGTGAGACTGGGGGTAGGGGGACTGGGGAGGAGGGGAATGTGGTAGGGGAGGTGAGACTGGGGGTAGGGGGACTGGGGAGGAGGGGAATGTGGTAGGGGAGGTGAGACTGGGGGTAGGGGGACTGGGGAGGAGGGGAATGTGGTAGGGGAGGTGAGACTGGGGGTAGGGGGACTGGGGAGGAGGGGAATGTGGTAGGGGAGGTGAGACTGGGGGTAGGGGGACTGGGGAGGAGGGGAATGTGGTAGGGGAGGTGAGACTGGGGGTAGGGGGACTGGGGAGGAGGGGAATGTGGTAGGGGAGGTGAGACTGGGGGTAGGGGGACTGGGGAGGAGGGGAATGTGGTAGGGGAGGTGAGACTGGGGGTAGGGGGACTGGGGAGGAGGGGAATGTGGTAGGGGAGGTGAGACTGGGGGTAGGGGGAGGTAGGACTGGGAAGGAAGGGAATGTGGTAGGAGAGGTGAGACTGGGGGTAGGGGGAGGTAGGACTGGGAAGGAGGGGAATGTGGTAGGGGAGGTGAGACTGGGGGTAGGGGGAGGTAGGACTGGGAAGGAAGGGAATGTGGTAGGGGAGGTGAGACTGGGGGTAGGGGGAGGTAGGACTGGGAAGGAGGGGAATGTGGTAGGGGAGGTGCGATTGGGGGTAGAGGGAGGTAGGACTGGGGAGGAGGGGAAGGTGGTAGGGGAGCTGGGACGTGCGTAGTTGCGTCCTCAATGTGTCTGTCTTCATTTGTGGCCTGTCAGAAAGACCCGATCACTTTATGGAGAGCCATGTGAGTGAGAGCCGCTTCGGATTGCTTAGTGCTCAGGGAGAAGGGCACAACTCGGCACTCCAGGCTGCAAAAAGGCATGGATTTTTTTTGTTTGTTTGCATTACGGCCACACAAAGGGGATGGCCGCAGTGAAACATGAGGCATTATCAAGTGCTTGTCAACTTGTGAATGAGAGACTGATGTAGTGTGTACATGTCACGTCCTGACCTTAGAGAGCCTTTATATTTCTCTATGTGGTTAGGTCGGGGTGTGATTTGGGTGGACATTCTAGTTTGTCTGTTTCTTTGTTGGCCCGAGTATGGTTCCCAATCAGAGGCAGCTGCCTATCGTTGTCTCTGATTGGGAATCATACTTAGGCAGCCCTTTTTACCCCACCTGTGATTGTTGGGTAATTATTTATTTTCTGTGAGTGTTTGTGTGCGCCACGGTTGGTTTCTGTGAAGGTTTCACTCCTATTAAAGATGTGGAACTACATGCTGCGCCTTGGCTCATCTATGAGGGAGTTTGAAGACAGTGACAGTACATCCTGCGCAAAAAAATACAAAGCAGAGCTCATACCGTGACTTTTTTCAAGTCATCATTAGTCTCATCATACAGCCAGCCGTACAATGTCTTAAACATCTAAACAAACAGCCCAACGTTTATAGAACAACTAAAGTTACATTAATAACTGTATATTAAGCATCTAGGAGGACCTATTTCTTTGTTGACCGTTCAACACAGAATAGCCACGTGTGTGCACTTGTAACAGTATAATTTTAGACCGTCCCCTCGCCCATACCCGGGCACGAACCAGGGACCTTCTGCACACATCAACAGTCACCCTCGAAGCATCGTTACCCATCGCTCCACAAAAGCCGCGGCCCTTGCAGAGCAAGGGGAACCACTACTTCAAGGTCTCAGAGCAAGTGACGTCACTGATTGAAACGCTATTTAGCGCCCACGCTAACTAAGCTAGCCGTTTCACATCCGTTACACACTCCTTCAAATCGTTTGGAGAAAATGTCTATATTTTATTCAGCTTTGTTCAATTGTATTCTTCATACTATAAAATAATGCCACGGAATTCTCAGCAAATCTTGTAGGCTCAATGAACTAGTGTAGAACACAGCCATATGGCACAGCCAGATCAGGACCTAACAGAAGGATTGACTCAGAGGATGTAGCCCACAGCCATATGGCACAGCCAGATCAGGACCTAACAGAAGGATTGACTCAGAGGATGTAGCCCACAGCCATATGGCACATCCAGATCAGGACCTAACATAAGGATTGACTCAGAGGATGTAGCCCACAGCCATATGGCACATCCAGATCAGGACCTAACATGAGGACAACTCAGAGGATGTAGCCCACAGCCATTTGACACAGCCAGATCAGGACCTAACATGAGGACAACTCAGAGGATGTAGCCCACAGCCATATTCCACAGCCAGATCAGGACCTAACATGAGGACAACTCAGAGGATGTAGCACACAGCCATATTCCACAGCCAGATCAGGACCTAACAGAAGGATTGACTCAGAGGATGTAGCCCACAGCCATATGGCACAGCCAGATCAGGACCCAACAGAAGGATTGACTCAGAGGATGTAGCCCACAGCCATATGGCACAGCCAGATCAGGACCTAACAGAAAGATTGACTCAGAGGATGTAGCCCACAGCCATATGGCACATCCAGATCAGGACCTAACAGAAGGATTGACTCAGAGGATGTAGCCCACAGCCATATGGCACATCCAGATCAGGAGCTAACATAAGGATTGACTCAGAGGATGTAGCCCACAGCCACAGCCTGGGCTTACCTCCGCTGTACCCGCACCCCACCATACCCCTGTTTGCGCATTATGCCCTGAATATATTCTACCATGCCCAGAAACCTGCTCCTCTTATTCTCTGTCCCCAACGCCCTAGGCGACCAGTTTTGATAGCCTTCAGCCGCACCCTCATACTACTCCTTCTCTGTTCCGCGGGTGATGTGGAGGTAAACCCAGGCCCTGCATGTCCCCAGGCACCCTCATTTGTTGACTTCTGTGATCGAAAAAGCCTTGGTTTCATGCATGTCAACATCAGAAGCCTCCTCCCTAAGTTTGTCTTACTCACTGCTCTAGCACACTCTGCTAACCCTGATGTCCTTGCCGTGTCTGAATCCTGGCTCAGGAAGGCCACCAAAAATTCTGAGATTTCCATACCCAACTATAACATCTTCCGTCAAGATAGAACTGCCAAAGGAGGAGGAGTTGCAGTCTACTGCAGAGATAGCCTGCAAAGTAATGTCATACTTTCCAGGTCCATACCCAAACAGTTCGAACTACTAATTTTGAAAATTACTCTCTCCAGAAATAAGTCTCTCACTGTTGCCGCCTGCTACCGACCCCCCTCAGCTCCCAGCTGTGCCCTGGACACCATTTGTGAATTGATCGCCCCCCATCTAGCTTCAGAGTTTGTTCTGTTAGGTGACCTAAACTGGGATATGCTTAACACCCCGGCAGTCCTACAATCTAAGCTAGATGCCCTCAATCTCACTCAAATCATCAAGGAACCCACCAGGTACAACCCTAACTCTGTAAACAAGGGCACCCTCATTGACGTCATCCTGACCAACTGGCCCTCCAAATACACCTCCGCTGTCTTCAACCAGGATCTCAGCGATCACTGCCTCATTGCCTGTATCCGCTACGGAGCCGCAGTCAAACGACCACCCCTCATCACTGTCAAACGCTCCCTAAAACACTTCTGTGAGCAGGCCTTTCTAATCGACCTGGCCCGGGTATCCTGGAAGGACATTGACCTCATCCCGTCAGTTGAGGATGCCTGGTCTTTCTTTAAAAGTAACTTCCTCACCATTTTAGATAAGCATGCTCCGTTCAAAAAATGCAGAACTAAGAACAGATATAGCCCCTGGTTCACTCCAGACCTGACTGCCCTCGACCAGCACAAAAACATCCTGTGGCGGACTGCACTAACATCGAACAGTCCCCGCGATATGCAACTGTTCAGGGAAGTCAGGAACCAATACACACAGTCAGTCAGGAAAGCTAAAGCCAACTTCTTCAGGCAGAAGTTTGCATCCTGTAGCTCCAACTCCAAAAAGTTCTGGGACACTGTGAAGTCCATGGAGAACAAGAGCACCTCCTCCCAGCTGCCCACTGCACTGAGGCTAGGTAACACGGTCACCACCGATAAATCCATGATTATCGAAAACTTCAACAAGCATTTCTCAACGGCTGGCCATGCCTTCCGCCTGGCTACTCCAACCTCGTCCAACAGCTCCCCCCCCCCCCGCAGCTACTCGCCCAAGCCTCTCCAGGTTCTCCTTTACCCAAATCCAGATAGCAGATGTTCTGAAAGAGCTGCAAAACCTGGACCCGTACAAATCAGCTGGGCTTGACAATCTGGACCCTCTATTCCTGAAACTATCCGCCGCCATTGTCGCAACCCCTATTACCAGCCTGTTCAACCTCTCTTTCATATCGTCTGAGATCCCCAAGGATTGGAAAGCTGCCGCAGTCATCCCCCTCTTCAAAGGGGGCGACACCCTGGACCCAAACTGTTACAGACCAATATCCATCCTGCCCTGCCTATCTAAGGTCTTCGAAAGCCAAGTCAATCAACAGATCACTGACCATCTTGAATCCCGCCGTACCTTCTCCGCTGTGCAATCTGGTTTCCGAGCCGGTCACGGGTGTACCTCAGCCACGCTCAAGGTACTAAACGATATCATAACCGCCATCGATAAAAGACAGTACTGTGCAGCCGTCTTCATAGACCTTGCCAAGGCTTTCGACTCTGTCAATCACCGTATTCTTATTGGCAGACTCAGTAGCCTCGGTTTTTCGGATGACTGCCTTGCCTGGTTCACCAATTACTTTGCAGACAGAGTTCAGTGTGTCAAATCGGAGGGCATGCTGTCCGGTCCTCTGGCAGTCTCTATGGGGGTGCCACAGGGTTCAATTCTCGGGCCGACTCTTTTCTCTGTATATATCAATGATGTTTCTCATGCTGCGGGCGATTCCCTGATCCACCTCTACGCAGACGACACCATTCTATATACTTCCGGCCCGTCCTTGGACACTGTGCTATCTAACCTCCAAACGAGCTTCAATGCCATACAGCACTCCTTCCGTGGCCTCCAACTGCTCTTAAACGCTAGTAAAACCAAATGCATGCTTTTCAACCGTTCGCTGCCTGCACCCGCACGCCTGACCAGCATCACCACCCTGGATGGTTCCGACCTTGAATATGTGGACATCTATAAGTACCTAGGTGTCTGGCTAGACTCTAAACTCTCCTTCCAGACCCATATCAAACATCTCCAATCGAAAATCAAATCAAGAGTCGGCTTTCTATTCCGCAACAAAGCCTCCTTCACTCACGCCGCCAAACTTACCCTAGTAAAACTGACTATCCTACCGATCCTCGACTTCGGCGATGTCATCTACAAAATTGCTTCCAACACTCTACTCAGCAAACTGGATGCAGTTTATCACAGTGCCATCCGTTTTGTCACTAAAGCACCTTATACCACCCACCACTGCGACTTGTATGCTCTAGTCGGCTGGCCCTCGCTACATATTCGTCGCCAGACCCACTGGCTCCAGGTCATCTACAAGTCCATGCTAGGTAAAGCTCCGCCTTATCTCAGTTCACTGGTTACGATGGCAACACCCATCCGTAGCACGCGCTCCAGCAGGTGTATCTCACTGATCATCCCTAAAGCCAACACCTCATTTGGCCGCCTTTCGTTCCAGTTCTCTGCTGCCTGTGATTGGAACGAATTGCAAAAATCGCTGAAGTTGGAGACTTTTATCTCCCTCACCAACTTCAAACATCTGCTATCTGAGCAGCTAACCGATCGCTGCAGCTGTACATAGTCTATTGGTAAATAGCCCACCCATTTTCACCTACCTCATCCCCATACTGTTTTTATTTATTTATTTTTCTGCTCTTTTGCACACCAATATCTCTACCTTTACATAACCATCTGATCATTTATCACTCCAGTGTTAATCTGCATAATTGTAATTATTTGCCTACCTTCTCATGCCTTTTGCACACAATGTATATATAGACTCCCCTTTTTTCTACTGTGTTATTGACTTGTTAATTGTTTACTCCATGTGTAACTCTGTGTTGTCTGTTCACACTGCTATGCCTTATCTTGGCCAGGTCGCAGTTGCAAATGAGAACTTGTTCTCAACTAGCCTACCTGGTTAAATAAAGGTGAAATAAAAAATAAAAAAAATATGGCACAGCCAGATCAGGACCTAACAGAAGGATTGACTCAGAGGATGTAGCCCACAGCCATATGGCACAGCCAGATCAGGACCTAACAGAAGGATTGACTCAGAGGATGCTATTCTGTTCTTCTGAAATAGACTACATTTCCCTCTTATCATGTTTCTTTAGACCTGTCTAAAATAAATCATGGATTTATTGTGAAGGTGTAGAATATATTACATGGATTTATTAGACTTTTGTAGATCTGTAGGTCTGCATCAGTGGCTTGTAGGCTGTGTGGGGAAGCCAGGCGATGCTAAATGTGTTTATAATAATTAACGGTAAATTACCATGAGACCGACCCACCGGCTGACTAAATTTCAGGACCGCCACAACCCTACTCGGGATCATGGTGAAATTTGGCACACGTGGTCAGGGGTACAAGAGTAGGTGGCCTGTATTCTATTTGAACACTGGGTCCAAATGAATAGCTGATGTTTCTTCCTTCCAGATCTTTCTGAAGGTGACAGCAGATGGGGAAGAAGCAGCAGCCAATGCCAAAACTCCAGGTAAATGCCACACTCACTGTCCCTACAGTCTACTCCTCTCCAATTTACCACTATCACTGTCCCTACAGTCTACTCATCTCCAATTGACCACACTCACTGTCCCTACAGTCTACTCTTCTCCAATTGACCACACTCACTGTCCCTACAGTCTATTCCTCTCCAATTTACACCACTCACTGCCCCTACAGTCTACTCCTCTCCAATTTACCACACTCACTGTCCCTACAGTCTACTCATCTCCAATTGACCACACTCACTGTCCCTACAGTCTACTCCTCTCCAATTGACCAAACTCACTGTCCCTACAGTCTACTCCTCTCCAATTGACCACACTCACTGTCCCCACAGTCTACTCCTCTCCAATTGACCACTCTCACTGCCCCTACAGTCTACTCCTCTCCAATTTACCACTCTCACTGTCCCTACAGTCTACTCATCTCCAATTGACCACACTCACTGTCCCTACAGTCTACTCCTCTCCAATTGACCACACTCACTGTCCGTACAGTCTATTCCTCTCCAATTGACCACACTCACTGTCCCTACAGTCTACTCCTCTCCAATTGACCACACTCACTGTCCCTACAGTCTACTCCTCTCCAATTTACCACACTCACTGTCCCTACAGTCTACTCCTCTCCAATTTACCACACTCACTGTCCCTACAGTCTACTCCTCTCCAATTTACCACACTCACTGTCCCTACAGTCTACTCCTCTCCAATTTACCACTCTCACTGCCCCTACTGTCTACTCCTCTCCAATTTACCACTCTCACTGTCCCTACAGTCTACTCCTCTCCAATTGACCACACTCACTGTCCCTACAGTCTACTCCTCTCCAATTGACCACACTCACTGTCCCTACAGTCTACTCATCTCCAATTGACCACACTCACTGTCCCTACAGTCTACTCATCTCCAATTGACCACACTCACTGTCCCTACAGTCTACTCCTCTCCAATTGACCACACTCACTGTCCCTACAGTCTACTCCTCTCCAATTGACCACACTCACTGTCCCTACAGTCTACTCCTCTCCAATTGACCACACTCACTGTCCCTACAGTCTACTCCTCTCCAATTGACCACACTCACTGTCCCTACAGTCTACTCCTCTCCAATTTACTTCCTACCTTCTTTTTCCAACGTATGAATGTTCCTCTTTTAAGTAGTTTCTGTTGTGCTGTTGTTGTGGACGATGACGTTGTTGTTGTGAAGTGTCATGGTGTTGTGTTTTGATGTCTTGTGTTGTGTTGTGTTGTCTTGTGCTGTGAACTGTGGACCACCCTACCATAGAACAGTGGATGTTGCTGAAGAGAACCAAAAGCTGCAGTAAAGTTGGTGTGGAGGAGGGTGAACCTGAAGGTTAGAATCCGCCACTAAGCCTGCCTGTTTTCACACCAGGCGCTTGCCTAGAGACATTTAAATGGTTGGTGCCTTTAGTCTGGCAAGGCAAGACTCAAAGTATCACTTTGGCTAAGCATGTAAGTCAGACCAAGCGAGACCATCTTTCCTGAAATCCTAAGCTAATGCTTTAGCTCAGCAAGCTAACACAGTTTGAGGAACCCTATGCCTAAACCTTAACCTTTGTACCTGCCGGTCAAATATATCCACTTCCTAAAGACTGTCTTCTCCTACTTTACACAGAGGCTAACGGTCTGAAGCAGGCCAACGGTGGGGGTAACCATGTCGACGACAGCGCTGGGAAAGGGTCGAGTCAGGTCAAAGGAGCTAATCTGGTCATGAAGCAGTTTCTGGCTCTGCTGGTCAAGAGGTTTCACCATGCTACCAGATCATACAAAGACTTCCTCGCACAGGTTTGGATGGATGGCTGGAGGGAGGGATGTTGGGGTGGAGGGATGTTGGGATGGAGGGATGGTGGGATGGTGGGAGGGTGGGAGGGTGTGATGGGTGGTTGGAGAGGGGTGGTTGGGGGGAGGGAGAGATGGATGGAGGGTGGGATGGGTGGTGGGAGGGTGGGGGCGTGGGATGGATGGAGGGAGGGAGGGATTTTGGGGTGGAGGGAGGGATGTTGGGGTGGAGGGAAGGAGGGAAGGATGGAGGGTGGGATGGAGGGAGGGTGGGGGGTGGGATGGAGGGATGTTGGGGTGGAGGGAGGGATGTTGGGGTGGAGGGAAGGAGGGAAGGATGGAGGGTGGGATGGAGGGATGGTGGGAGGGTGTGATGGGTGGTTGGGGGGGTGGTTGGAGGGAGGGAGAGATGGATGGAGGGTGGGATGGGTGGTGGGAGGGAGGGAGGGAGGGAGGGTGGGATGGGTGGTGGGAGGAAGGGGAGATGGGAGGGACAGTGGGAGGGATGGATAAAATATAGATGGGAAGGTATTCTGGTCATAAAGCACTTCCTGGCCCTGCTGGTCAGGGGCTAGGGGCTAGGGGCTAGGGGATGGTTTGGGATTCAGAGTTAGAATATTATACCAGACCAGGTCACATAGGGTCAGAGTAAAACTGGGATGGTATCCCTTTGAGTAATAGTGTGAATGGTTTCGTGTCCCCAGATCGTCCTGCCTGCTAGCTTCGTCCTGATAGCCCTGATCTTCACCATGATCGTGCCTCCGTTCGGAGAGTACCCCCCTCTCACCCTCACTCCCTGGATGTATGGAAAGCAGCTAACGTTCTTCAGGTTAGTCCTTCGCAGTTTGGAGAATGATATACAGGCAACTCTAACCAGGAGGTCATGACCCTGTTCTTCCGGTTCTCATCATATTATATTAGGTATCTAACCAGGAGGTCATGACCCTGTTCTTCCTGTTCTCATCACATTATATTAGGTATCTAACCAGGAGGTCATGACCCTGTTCTTCCTGTTCTCATCACATTATATTAGGTATCTAACCAGTAGGTCATGACCCTGGTCTTCCTGTTCTCATCACATTATATTAGGTATCTAACCAGGAGGTCATGACCCTGGTCTTCCTGTTCTCATCACATTATATTAGGTATCTAACCAGTAGGTCATGACCCTGGTCTTCCTGTTCTCATCACATTATATTAGGTATCTAACCAGGAGGTCATGACCCGGGTCTTCCTGTTCTCATCACATTATATTAGGTATCTAACCAGTAGGTCATGACCCTGGTCTTCCTGTTCTCATCACATTATATTATGTATCTAACCAGGTGGTCATGACCCTGGTCTTCCTGTTCTCATCCCATTATATTAGGTATCTAACCAGTAGGTCATGACCCTGGTCTTCCTGTTCTTCTTCTCTTTCTTCCTCCGTTTCTCAGTAACGAGCGACTGGAAAACTACCAGATGAGACATTTCACCAAGGTGTTGCTGAACCCCCCTGGCCTTGGCACTCGCTGTATGGCAGGAAGCCCTCTACAGTGAGTACCAGCCGCTCTAGGTTGAAGACTGTGTTTTGACTAATATTCTGAAATCTCCCTCTACTCTACTAACTATAAATCACCAAGTTCTCTGATAATGTATTGTGTTTGTGTACTTTGTCCATACAGAAACCTGCCCTGTGAGAACGAGACATTGGCCTGGGAGACACCTGCGGTTTCTTCAATAGCCAATAACATCCTGCAGAGCCCTGAGTGGCACCCGCTAAACCCCTCCCCTTCCTGCCAGTGCAGCACCAATAAGAAGCTGACTATGTTACCCATCTGTCCAATCGGAGCTGGGGGGCTGCCGCCTATGCAGGTCAGTATACTGACTGTTCTCTGTGTCTACTGGATGTTTCTTATATGTTACAGCAGTAACCTGTCCTCCAGTAACCTGTCCTCCAGTAACCTCTCCCCCAGTAACCTGTCCTCCAGTAACCTGTCCTCCAGTAACCTGTCCTCCAGTAACCTGTCCTCCGTTAACCTGTCCTTTAGTAACCTGTCCTTTAGTAACCTGTCCTCCAGTAACCTGTCCTTTAGTAACCTGTCCTTTAGTAACCTGTCCTCAGTAACCTGTCCTTTAGTAACCTGTCCTCCTGTAACCTGTCCTTTAGTAACCTGTTCTCCAGTGACCTGTCCTTTAGTAACCTGTCCTCCAGTAACCCGTCCTCCAACAACCTGTCCTTTAGCAACCTGTCCTTTAGTAACCTGTCCTTTAGTAACCTGTCCTCCAGTAACCTGTCCTTTAGTAAACTGTCTCCCTGTAACCTGTCTCCCTGTAACCTGTCCTCCTGTAACCTGTCCTTTAGTAACCTGTCCTCCAGTAACCTGTCCTCTGTAACCTGTTCTCCAGTAACCTGTCCTCAGTAACCTGTCTTCAGTAACCTGTCCTTTAGTAACCTGTCATCCAGTAACCTGTTCTTTAGTAACCAGTCCTCCTGTAACCTGTCCTCCAGTAACTTGTCCTCAGTAACCTGTCCTTTAGTAACCTGTCCTCCTGTAACCTGTCCTCCAGTAACCTGTCCTCAGGAACCTGTCCTCCAGTAACTTGTCCTCAGTAACCTGTCCTCCTGTAACCTGTCCTCCTGTAACCTGTTCTCCAGTACCCCTAGCCAGTCCTAACCACTCCTCCAGTACCCCTAGCCAGTCCTAACCACTCCTCCAGTACCCCTAGCCAGTCCTAACCACTCCTCCAGTACCCCTAGCCAGTCCTAACCACTCCTCCAGTACCCCTAGCCAGTCCTAACCACTCCTCCAGTACCTCTAGCCAGTCTAAACCTGGCCTCCAGTACACCTAGACAGTTCTAACCTCTCCTCCAGTACCTCTAGCCAGTCCTAACCACTCCTCCAGTACTCCTAGCCAGTCCTAACCACTCCTCCAGTACCTCTAGCCAGTGTAAACCTGGCCTCCAGTACCTCTAGCCAGTCCTAACCACTCCTCCAGTACCTCTAGCCAGTCCGAACCACTCCTCCAGTACCCCTAGCCAGTCCTAACCACTCCTCCAGTACCCCTAGCCAGTCCTAACCACTCCTCCAGTACCCCTAGCCAGTCCTAACCACTCCTCCAGTACCCCTAGCCAGTCCTAACCACTCCTCCAGTACCTCTAGCCAGTCTAAACCTGGCCTCCAGTACACCTAGACAGTTCTAACCTCTCCTCCAGTACCTCTAGCCAGTCCTAACCACTCCTCCAGTACTCCTAGCCAGTCCTAACCACTCCTCCAGTACCTCTAGCCAGTGTAAACCTGGCCTCCAGTACCTCTAGCCAGTCCTAACCACTCCTCCAGTACCTCTAGCCAGTCCTAACCACTCCTCCAGTACCCCTAGCCAGTCCTAACCACTCCTCCAGTACCCCTAGCCAGTCCTAACCACTCCTCCAGTACCCCTAGCCAGTCCTAACCACTCCTCCAGTACCTCTAGCCAGTCCGAACCACTCCTCCAGTACCCCTAGCCAGTCCTAACCACTCCTCCAGTACCCCTAGCCAGTCCTAACCACTCCTCCAGTACCCCTAGCCAGTCCTAACCACTCCTCCAGTACCCCTAGCCAGTCCTAACCATTCCTCCAGTACCCCTAGCCAGTCCTAACCACTCCTCCAGTACCCCTAGCCAGTCCTAACCCCTCCTCCAGTACCCCTAGACAGTCCTAACCTCTCCTCCAGTACCCCTAGCCAGTCCTAACCTCTCCTCCAGTACCCCTAGCCAGTCCTAACCACTCCTCCAGTACCCCTAGCCAGTCCTAACCACTCCTCCAGTACCCCTAGACAGTCCTAACCTCTCCTCCAGTACCCCTAGCCAGTCCTAACCTCTCCTCCAGTACCCCTAGCCAGTCCTAACCACTCCTCCAGTACCCCTAGCCAGTCCTAACCACTCCTCCAGTACCCCTAGCCAGTCCTAACCTCTCCTCCAGTACCCCTAGCCAGTCCTAACCCCTCCTCCAGTACCCCTAGACAGTCCTAACCTCTCCTCCAGTACCCCTAGCCAGTCCTAACCTCTCCTCCAGTACCCCTAGCCAGTCCTAACCACTCCTCCAGTACCCCTAGACAGTCCTAACCTCTCCTCCAGTACCCCTAGCCAGTCCTAACCTCTCCTCCAGTACCCCTAGCCAGTCCTAACCACTCCTCCATTACCCCTAGCCAGTCTAAACCTGGCCTCCAGTACCCCTAGCCAGTCCTAAACTCTCCTCCAGTACCCCTAGCCAGTCCTAACCACTCCTCCAGTACCCCTAGCCAGTCCTAACCACTCCTCCAGTACCCCTAGCCAGTCCTAAACTCTCCTCCAGTACCCCTCCAGTATCCAGTACGCCAGTCTAGTTCTTTGATATATCCAAAAAAAGTCACATAATCATGAAGTTCTTCATGAGTTGAATCTGCATTGCTAGTATTGGATTACGTCAAATAACTGGACTGTCTGTTATCGAGCTGTTTTAATGTATCCAATGTGATGGTAAATGTTGTGTGTGATGTATTTACAGAGGAAAGAGGCTACGGGAGATATACTACTGGACCTGACTGATAGAAACATTACAGACTACCTGGTTAAAACCTACCCCAGCCTCATCAGACAAAGGTAAGGGGTCCATACACCGCCAACTGTGATCATCGTCATAGACGTGTGTTATATGTATCAGACAGGTGTGGTAGAGTTACAGTCACCCATGTCAAACATCAGAAGTCCACGGATTATATGTCAATCTGTTACAGTTGTGGTGACGTTGTATTGATTGTTGATGTGACGACTGCTGCTCATCTAATGATTAACCTCTCTGAGATATGTGGGACGCTAGCGCCAACAGCTAGTGAAAGTGCAGGGCGCCAAATTCAAAACAACAAAAATCTCATAATTAAAATTCCTCAAGCATACAAGTATCTTACACCATTTTAAAGATACAATTCTCGTCAATCCAGCCACAGTGTTTGATTTCAAAAATGCTTTACAGCGAAAGCACCACAAATGATTGTTAGGTCACCACCAAGTCACAGAAAAACCAGCCATTTTTCCAGCCAAAGAGAGGAGTCACAAAAAGCACAAATAGAGATAAAATTAATCACTAACCTTTGATCTTCATCAGATGACACTCATAGGACTTCATGTTACACAATACATGTATGTTTTGTTCGCTAAAGTGCATATTTATATCAAAAAATCTCATTTACATTGGCGCGTTACGTTCAGTAGTTCTAAACCATGCATTGATTTTGCAGAGAGCCACATCAAGTTACAGAAATACTCATCATAAATGTTGATAAAAATTCAAGCGTTACACATCGAATTAGAGATATACTTCTCCTTAATGCAACCGCTGTGTCAGATTTCAAAAAAGCTTTACGGAAAAAGCAAACCATGCAATAATCTGAGTACAGCGTTCAGACAGCAAAGCAGCCCAAAAAATATCCGCCAAATTGGGTAGTCAACATTAGTCAGAAAAAGCATTATAAATATTCACTTAGCCTTTAATGATCTTCATCAGAATGCACTCCCAGGAATCCCAGTTCCACAATAAATGTTTGATTTGTTCGATAATGTCCATAATTTATGTCCAAATAGCCTCTTTTGTTAGGGCGTTTGGTAAACAAATCCAAAAGCGCGTTCAGGTCCAGCCGAACGTCGGACGAAAAGTTCAAAAAGTTATATTGCAGGTCGTAGAAACATGCCAAATTAAGTATAGAATCAATCTTTAGGATATTTTTTACATAAATCTTCAATAATGTTACAACCGAAAAATTCCATTGTCTGTAGAAAAGCAATGGAACAAGAGCTATCTCTCTCGTGACCGTGCGTCATGAGCCCAAGGCACTCTGCCAGACCACTTGACTCAAACAGCTCTCATGAGCCGCTTCTTTATAGTAGAATCCTCAAATAAGTTTCTAAAGACAGTTGACAACTAGTGGAAGCCTTAGGAAGTGCAACATAACCAATATCCCACTGTATCTACAATAGGGGCTGAGTTAAAAAAAAGTCTCAGATTTCCCACTTCCTGGTTGGATTTGTCTCAGGTTTTCGCCTGCCATATGAGTTCTGTTAAACTCACAGACATCATTCAAACAGTTTTAGAAACTTTAGAGTGTTTTATATCCAATAGTACTAATTATAGTCCACTGATTATAATAATATGCATATATTAGCATCTGGGACAGAGTAGCAGGCAGTTTACTCTGGGCACCTTATTCATCCAAGCTACTCAATACTGCCCCCATGTCACCAAGAAGTTAACGGTTTATAATTACATGATTAAATTCATCAGGTAATTATTAACTCCTTAACCGGGGGGCACCATGGGAAAGTTTGGCTTTATTGAGTTTCTATTTCCCAAATGAACTCAAAGAACATCAGAATATCAATTTTTACAACAGTCACTAATTAATCAATTTCCTCTACAGTCTCATTTTGAACGTCGCATAATCTGGGAATCTGCACAAAGCGAGTCTCACTAAATACAGTGCCTTGCGAAAGTATTCGGCCCCCTTGAACTTTGCGACCTTATTCCACATTTCAGGCTTCATAAAATAAAGATATAAAACTGTATTTTTTTTTGTGAAGAATCAACAACAAGTGGGACACAATCATGAAGTGGAACGACATTTATTGGATATTTCAAACTTTTTTAACAAATCAAAAACTGAAAAATTGGGCGTGTAAGAGATCTCTCTGTAGGATTGTGGTCCACGGTAACCTGACCCGAGCAGGCCAGTCGAGACACGGTCATCCATGTCAAACAGCAGAAGTCATCTGATTATATATGTTCATCTGTTACAGTCATTTTATTATTTTGTTTTCCATTTCCAGTTTGAAGAGCAAATACTGGGTGAATGAACAAAGGTATGCTTTTATTTATTTTCCATACATACCTCATAGCAAACTAAATATCAGTTTAAGTTTAGCTTATTTGTCATACACTGTTTCACCCTCTAGTAGAAATTATGATTCTTGTCTCGGGGGATTTTGTGTAATATGTCTGTTGGAGGCCTGTATGTTGGAGGGGTTGTCTGTTGGAGGCCTGTCTGTTGGAGGGGTTGTCTGTTGGAGGGGTTGTCTGTTGGAGGGGTTGTCTGTTGGAGACCTGTCTGTTGGAGGGGTTGTCTGTTGGAGGGGTTGTCTGTTGGAGGGGTTGTCTGTTGGAGGGGTTGTCTGTTGGAGACCTGTCTGTTGGAGGGGTTGTCTGTTGGAGGGGTTGTCTGTTGGAGGCCTGTCTGTGGGAGGGGTTGTCTGTTGGAGGGCCTGTCTTTTGTAGGGGTGTGTGTATGTCTGTGTTGTTGATCCTCAGGTCTGCGAGGCCTGTCTGTTGGAGGGCCTGTCTGTTGGAGGCCTGTCTGTTGGAGGGGTTGTCTGTTGGAGGGCCTGTCTTTTGGAGGGGTATGTGTATGTCTGTGTCGTTGATCCTCAGGTCTGGGAGGCCTGTCTTTTGGAGGGTTGTCTGTTGGAGGGCCTGTCTTTTGGAGGGGTGTGTGTGTCTGCGTTGTTGATCCTCAGGTATTGAGGCCTGTCTGTTGGAGGGCCTGTCTTTTGTAGGGGTGTGTGTATGTGTCGTTGATCCTCAGGTCTGCGAGGCCTGTCTGTTGGAGGGTCTGTCTGTTGGAGGGCCTGTCTGTTGGAGGGCCTGTCTGTTGGAGGGGTTGTCTGTTGGAGGGGTTGTCTGTTGGAGGGCCTGTCTGTTGGAGGGCCTGTCTGTTGGAGGGCCTGTCTGTTGGAGGGCCTGTCTGTTGGAAGGCCTGTCTGTTGGAGGCCTGTCTGTTGGAGGCCTGTCTGTTGGAGGTCTGTATGACTGTCGTTGATCCTCAGGTATGGAGGCCTGTCTGTTGGAGGGCCTGTCTGTTGGAGGCCTGTCTGTAGGAGGCCTGTCTGTTGGAGGCCTGTCTGTTGGAGGCCTGTCTGTTGGAGGGGTTGTCTGTTGGAGGCCTGTCTGTTGGAGAGGTTGTCTGTTGGAGGGGTTGTCTGTTGGAGGGGTTGTCTGTTGGAGACCTGTCTGTTGGAGGGGTTGTCTGTTGGAGACCTGTCTGTTGGAGGCCTGTCTGTTGGAGGACTGTCAGTTGGAGGCCTGTCTGTTGGAGGGGTTGTCTGTGGGAGTCCTGTCTGTTGGAGTCCTGTCTGTTGGAGCCCTGTGTGTTGGAGGGGTTGTCTGTTGTAGGCCTGTCTGTTGTAGGCCTGTCTGTTGGAGGCCTGTCTGTTGGAGGGGTTGTCTGTTGGAGGGGTTGTCTGTTGGAGTGTTGTCTGTTGGAGTGTTGTCTGTTGGAGTGTTGTCTGTTGGAGGCCTGTCTGTTGGAGGCCTGTCTGTTGGAGGCCTGTCTGTTGGAGGGGTTGTCTGTTGGAGGCCTGTCTGTTGGAGTGTTGTCTGTTGGAGTGTTGTCTGTTGGAGTGTTGTCTGTTGGAGGCCTGTCTGTTGGAGGGGTTGTCTGTTGGAGGCCTGTCTGTTGGAGTGTTGTCTGTTGGAGTGTTGTCTGTTGGAGTGTTGTCTGTTGGAGTGTTGTCTGTTGGAGTGTTGTATGTTGGAGTGTTGTCTGTATGACTGTGTCGTTGGTCCTCAGGTATGGAGGCCTGTCTGTTGGAGGTCAGCTGCCCATACTGGAAGTCAGCCCTAAACAGATCCAGGATACCCTCTCTCAACTGATGAAGATGCTCAACGTCACTGGGGTATTGATCACTACATACCTGGCCTAGTGGGTCAGGGCTCTGGAGCACAGGAGGCTGGTGGCACCTTCATTTGGGAGAAAGGGCTCATAGTAATGTCTGGAATGGAATTAAAGGAATGCCATCAAACACATCTTCCATGCCATTCAATCCATTCCAGACATTATTATGAGCTGTCCTCCCTTTCACCAGCCTCCTGGGCTCTGGAGGGATGGAGCGTGTAGTAGTAGTGGTAGGAATTAAGTGAGTGTGATTTACAGTTAGCTCAGTTACACAATATTGTTTTTAATAATTCCGGCAGGGTCCCTACACAAAACAATCGCTGCAGGAGATCGGACCTTTCCTCAGATACATGGAAAGTGAATACAATGTCAAAGTAAGTTAGTTACAGGCTGTCATATACCTCTGAATCACGGTATGATATTATCATGTTACCTGAGACATCATATTGAAAAACATTATATTATTTTTATTTACATGATTTATTTCTATTTGTTTTGGTATGTACACTACCGTTCAAAAGTTTGGGATCACTTGGAATTTTTTTGGAAAGAAAAGTATTTTTTTTTGTCCAATAAAATAACATCAAATTGATCAGAAATACAGTGTAGGAATTGTTAGTGTTTTGCATGTGCGATTTAATGAAACTGCCAGTTGAGAACTTGTGAGGCGTCTGTTTCTCAAACTAGATACTCTAATGTACTTGTCCTCTTGCTCAGTTGTGCCTCCCACTCCTCTTTCTATTCTGGTTAGAGCCAGTTTGAGCTGTTCTGTGAAGGGAGTAGTACACAGCGTTGTACGAGATCTTCAGTTTCTTGGCAATTTCTCGCATTGAATAGCCTTCATTTCTCAGAACAAGAATAGACTGACGAGTTTCAGAAGCAAGTTCTTTGTTTCTGTCCATTTTGAGCCTGTAATCGAACCCACAAATGTTGATGCTCCAGATCCTCAACTAGTCTAATTAAGGCCAGTTTTATTGCTTCTTTAATCAGAACAGTTTTCAGCTGTGCCAACATAATTACAGAAGTGTTTTGTAATGATCAATTAACCTTTTAAAATGATAAACTTGGATTAACTAACACAACGTGCCATTGGAACACTGGAGTGATGGTTGCTGATAATGGGCCTCTGTACGCCTATGTAGATATTGCATTAAAAAGCAACCGTTTCCAGCTACAATAGTCCTTTACAACATTAACAATGTCTACACTGTATTTCTGATCAATTTGATGTTAATTTAATGGACAAAACATTTCCAAATGACCCCAAACTTTTGAACGGTAGTGTATATCACTCCATATTTCAGATTATAACAAAAAAAACATCATAAATTTGAATGTACCTCTAATCCCATCCAGCTAATCCTTTTTTTTTTCTTTACAAAATTAGTTGTATATTGAACGCACCTCTGCTCCCCAAACCAGGTCTGGTACAACAACAAAGGCTGGCACGCCATGGTGGCCTTCATGAATGTGGCCAACAACGCCATTCTGAGGGCCCACCTGCCTCGTAACGTTGACCCCATGCAGTACGGCATCACAGCCATCAACCACCCCCTCAACCTCACCAAGGAACAGCTGTCTGAAGTCACTGTGTAAGTTACACTGGTTCCCTCTTTTAAAACAACACAAGAACTAATCACAGGCTTGTGCTGAGCCAATTCAATGCTACGGTCTTTATCCTGTCAGGGGTCATTTTGCCAGTTGATTCATCGGGTAGAGCTTTTTAGGGGCGGCAGGTAGCCTGTCGGGTAGGAACGTTGGGCCAGTAACCAAAAGGTTGCTGGATCGAAATCCCCGAGCTGACAAGGTACAAATCTGTCGTTCTGCCCCTGAGCAAGGCAGTTAACTGATTCAGAGGGGTTGGGTTCAATGCAGAAGACACATTTCAGTTGAATACATTCAGTTGTACAACTAACTAGGCATCCCCCTTTCCCCTATAGCTTGTGGGCTTTGTGTTTGTTTCTCTATTATCTAACCTGTCTGTCCTCTTGGGTGACCATCTCTCTGTTATCTAACCTGTCTGTCCTGTAGGGTGACCATCTAACCTGTCTGTCCTCTAGGGTGACCATATCTCTGTTATCTAACCTGTCTGTCCTGTAGGGTGACCATCTAACCTGTCTGTCCTCTAGGGTGACCATCTCTCTGTTATCTAACCTGTCTGTCCTCTTGGGTGACCATCTCTCTGTTATCTAACCTGTCTGTCCTCTTGGGTGACCATCTCTCTGTTATCTAACCTGTCTGTCCTCTTGGGTGACCATCTCTCTGTTATCTAACCTGTCTGTCCTCTAGGGTGACCATCTAACCTGTCTGTCGTAGACACCGTCTAACACTGTCTGTCTCTACTCTCCCAGGTTGAAGACATCAGTAGACACCGTGACAGCTATCTGTTATCTAACCTGTCTGTCTCTCTCCTCTCCCAGGTTGACGACATCAGTAGACACCGTGACAGCTATCTGTTATCTAACCTGTCTGTCTCTCTCCTCTCCCAGGTTGAAGACATCAGTAGACGCCGTGACAGCTATCTGTGTGATCTTTGCCATGTCCTTCATCCCAGCCTCGTTTGTCCTCTACCTGATCCAGGAGAGAGTAACCAAGGCCAAACACCTGCAGTTCGTCAGCGGGGTCAGCCCCCTTGTCTACTGGTTAGCCAACTTCTTCTGGGATATGGTACGTCTTTCAATGAATCAATAAACTGTTACTTATGAAGATCTTTTTTTATATCGTTATTTGTGACAAAAGTGCTTTACAGTAACTTGAACTAAACTCACAAAAGAGGAAGTAGCTGTTACAGGAAGATACCTGGAGAGGAACTAGACTCTTATGTTGTTTTTAGTCAGTGTCTCTCTCCTGTTTCCAGCGCCTGGAATTCAAATCTAATTTTATTTGTCACATGCGCCGAATACATCAGGTGTAGATCTTACTGTGAAATGCTTACTTACAAGCCCTAGAGTCAAGAAAAGATTTACTAAATAAAGTAAAAAAAATAAAAATAACACAATAAAATAAAAATAATGAGGCTATTTACAAGGGGTACCGGTACCGAGTCAATGTGCAGGGGGTACAGGTTAGTCAAGGTAATTTGTACATGTAGGTAGGAGTAAAGTGACTATGCATAGATAATAAACAGCAAGTAGCAGCAGTGTAAAAACAAAGGAGGGGTGTCAATGCAAATAGTTTGGGTGGCCATTTGATTAATTGCTCAGCAGTCTCATGGCTTGGGGGTAGAAGCTGTTAAGGAACGCTTGCCGTGCGGTAGCAGAGAGAACAGTCTATGACTTGGGTGACTGGAGTCTTTGACAATTTTTTCAACCTTAGTCTGACACCGCCTAGTATATACTGTAGGTCCTGGATGTTAGGAAGTTTTGCCCCAGTGATGTACTGGGTCGTACGCACTACCATCTGTAGCGCCTTGCGGTCGGAGGCCGAGCAGTTGCCATACCAGGCGGTGATGCAACCGGTCAGGATGCTCTCGATGGTGCAGCTGTATTACCTTTTCAGGATCTGGGGACCCATGCCAAATCTTTTCAGTCTTTTCAGTCTCCTGAGTCTCCAAGGCATTGTTGTGCCCTCCTCACAACTGTCTTGGTGTGCTTGGACCATGTTAGTTTGTTGGTGATGTGGACACAAAGGAACTTGAAGCTCTCAACCTGCCCTTCAGGAAGTCCAGGATCCAGTTGCAGAGGGAGATGTTTAGTCCCAGGGTCCTTAGCTTAGTGATGAGCTTTGAGGGTACTATGGTGTTGAACGCTGAGCTGTAGTCAATGAACAGCATTCTCACATAGGTGTTCCTTTTGTCCAGGTGGGAAAGGACAGTGTGGAGTGCAATAGAGATTGCATCATCTGTGGATCTGTTGGGGCGGTATGCAAATTGGAGTGGGTCTAGGGTTTCTGGGATAATGGTGTTGATGTGAGCCATGACCAGCCTTTCAAAGCACTTCATGGCTACAGACATGAGTGCTACGGGGCGGTTGTCATTTAGGCAGGTTACCTTAGTGTTCTTTGGCTCAGGGACAATGGTGGTCTGCTTGAAACATGTAGGTATTACAGACTCGGTCAGGGAGAGGTTGAAAATGTCTGCTCTGAGTACAAGTCCTGGTAATCCGTTATTCACAGCCTTGTGAATGTTGACCTGTTTAAAGGTCTTGCTCACATCGGCTACGGAGAGCGTGATCACACAGTCGTCCGGAACAGCTGGTGCTCTCATGCATGCTTCAGTGTTGCTTGCCTCAAAGAGAGCATAAAAAGCATTTAGCCCGTCTGGTAGGCTCGCGGATACAGAGGTGTACACAGTGCAATGAAATGCTTACTTGCCAACTGTATTGAATATATTGAATTGTGCCTTTTGTGATAGAAGTACCAAATTGTATATACAGCTGGGCCCCGGGGCAAGTCTGAATAAGTATTTTTTAGGTATAAAGCCATCACAGTTTCGCCCCTACCCCTGGCAGCCATTTAAATTGGAATCTGATTGACCTGGACTTGTCAGTGACTTGTTTCACCCGGATTTCATCAATTGAAATGTTTTCCATATTTTCCATCTCCGGTCTCTCCAGATGAACTACTCTCTCAGTACAGCCATGGTGGTGGGGATCTTTGTGGCCTTCGACAAGAAGTGCTACACCTCACCCACCAACCTGCCAGCCCTCGTTCTCCTGCTCTTCCTGTATGGGTGAGTACTAGACATATGATTTGGGAAGCTTTTGTGTGCTGCTTATGAAGACTTTGTGGGACCTCTCCGATGCTCTGCTTCAAACCCCCTTCCCTTTTTTCACCCCCTTTTTCTCCCCAATTTCGTGGTATCCAATTATTAGTAGTTGCTGTCTTGTCTCATCGCTACAACTCCCGTACGGGCTCGGGAGAGACAAAGGTCGAGAGCCATGAGTCCTCCGAAACACAACCCAACCAAGCCGCACTGCTTCTTAACATAGCGCGCATCCAACCCGGAAGCCAGCCGCACCAATGTGTCGGAGGAAACACCGTACACCTAGCGACTTGGTCAGCGTGCACTGCGCCCGGCCCGCCACAGGAGTCGCTAGTGCGCGTTGAGACAAGGATATCCCTAACGGCCAAACCCTCCATAACCCGGACGACGCTAGGCCAACGGGAGGCCCCAAACCCACTTTTGACGTCCTAAATCTCTCTCTCTCTCTCTATCTCTCTCTCTCTCTCTCTATCTCTCTCTCTCTCTCTCTCTAGGTGGTCAGTAACCCCCATGATGTACCCCATGTCATACATCTTTAACATCCCCAGTACAGCCTACGTCTCTCTGTCCTGCATTAACCTGTTCATCGGCATCAACAGCAGCGCCCTCACCTTCATATTGGAACTGTTCGAGAACAACCGGGTGAGGATGAGAGAGAGGGAGAGGCAGATTGTGCATGAGAGAGATGGAGCAAGTCATGTTTAATTGTTGTTGTTTTTGTTTGTGTTGTTGTTGTTTATTGTGTTGTTGTTTCCTGTGTTGCTGTTGTTGTTTGTTGTGTTTTTGTTTATTGTGTTGTTATTTATTGTATTGTTGTTGTTTATTGTGTTGATGTTTATTGTGTTGTTTGTAGTGTTGTTGATGTTTATTGTGTTGTTTATTGTGTTGTTGTTGTTATTTATTGTATTGTTGTTGTGCTCCCCAGGCCTTGTTAGAGTTCAATGAGTGGCTGAAGAAAGGCCTCCTGCTCTTCCCTCACTTCTGTCTGGGCCGGGGGCTGATTGACATGGCTATGAACCAGGCGGTGACTGATGTCTATGCACACTTTGGTGAGCACAACATAGCTAGTGTTGAATCTCTATGGCTCACAACACTTCCACACTCATCTATTCTTTAAACCTCCTCCAGCCTACAACACCTCCACACTCATCTATTCTTTAAACCTCCTCCAGCCTACAACACATCCACACTCATCTATTCTTTAAACCTCCTCCAGCCTACAACACTTCCACACTCATCTATTCTTTAAACCTCCTCCAGCCTACAACACTTCCACACCCAGCCTATTCATTCGGGCCCGTCTCTAGCCTGGTAACCAGGATCTGTTTGTGCCAATTCTTCTGAGGGTCAAGGCCTGGTACATTGTCCCATGTTGTGTTTCAGGTGAGGACCGTGCCATGGATCCGTTCAAATGGGACTTTGTAGGGAAGAACCTGGTCTTCATGGCTATAGAGGGATGTGTCTATTTCCTCTTTACTATCCTCATAGAGTACCGCTTCTTCCTCGACCACTGGTGAGGAACTAGCTCCAATATCACCGTGTGGAAGGATTTTTTTTTTTTTATCCGTCTTTGCACAATAGGAAACTAAAATCCCATTCACACTGAAAATGGACCTAATTTAGTGGGTCATTCAAGTTAGAACCACGCTTATCTCAAACTCTACATACATTCGGTGTGAAAAAAGGGGTTGTAATTGATCAATCAATCAATCAATTCTCCCCTCCAGGTTATCAGACTTCCGAGGGCCCCCTCCTAAAGATGAGGACGAGGACGTGGCGGCGGAGAGAGAGAGGATCTATAACGGCGGGAACAAGAGTGACATCCTCCAGATCAGAGACCTCTGCAAGGTTAAAACCTCTCTGGGATGTTGGGGACACTAGCGTCCCGCCTCAACAACCAGCCAGTGAAAGTGCAGGGCGCCAAATTCAAAACAACAGAAATCTCACAATTTAAATTCCTCAAACATACAAGTATTTTACACCGTTTTAAAGATAAACTTCTCGTTAATCCAGCCACAGTGTCTGATTTCAAAAAGGCTTTACGGCAAAAGCACACCAAACGATTATGTTAGGTAAGCACCTAGTCACAAAAAGCAGAAATAGAGATGAAATGAATCACTAACCTTTGATGATCTTCATCAGATGACACTCATAGGACTTCATGTTACACAATACATGTATGTTTTGTTCGACAAAGTTTACATTGGCGTGTTATGTTTAGTAGTTCCAAAACATCTGGTGATTTTGCAGAGAGCCACATCAATTTACAGAAATACTCATCATAAATGTTGATGAAACTACAAGTGTTACACATGGAACTTTAGATTAACTTCTCCTTAATGCAACCGCTGTGTCAGATTTCAAAAAAGCGTTACCGAAAAAGCAAACCATGCAATAATCTGAGTACAGCGCTCAGACAAGAAAACAGCCAAGCAGATGTCCGCCATGTTGTGCAGTCAACAGAAGTCAAAAATAGCATTATAAATATTCACTTACCTTTGATGATCTTCATCAGAATGCACTCCCAGGAATCCCAGTTCCACAATAAATGTTTGATTTCGATAAAGTCCCTCATTTCTGTCCAAATACCTCCTTTTTGTTTGTGCGTTTAGTACACAATCCAAACTCACGACGCGCAGGCAAGTCCATGCGAAAGTTCTATTACAGTTCGTAGAAACATGTCAATCGAAGTATAAAATCAATCTTTAGGATATTTTTATCATAAATCTTCAATAATGTTCCAACCAGAGAATTCCTTTGTCTGTAGAATTGCAATGGAACGCAAGCTAACTATCACGTGAACGCGCGTGGTCAGCTCATGGCAATCTGCCAGACCTCTGACTCCATCCCCTCTCATTCGCCCCCACTTCACAGTAGAAGCATCAAACAAGGTTCTAAAGACTGTTGACATCTAGTGGAAGCGTTAGGAAGTGCAATATGACCACAAAGACACTGTGTATTCAATAGGGCATGAGTTGAAAAACTACAAACCTCAGATTTCCCACTTCCTGGTTGGATTTTTCTCAGGTTTTTGCCTGCCATATGTTAAACTCAGACATCATTCAAACAGTTTTAGAAACTTCAGAGTGTTTTCTATCCAAATCTACCAATAATATGCATATATTAGCAACTGGGCCTGAGTAGCAGGCAGTGTTACTCTGGGCACCTTATTCATCCAAGCTACTCAATACTGCCCTCCAGTCCCAAAGAAGTTAACTATCATCTTGACCCTCTGAATACGACATAGTAGACCCCTCCATCATTAACATACTTGTGCATACAGACTCCTCACAAATATCTGTTGTATCACAACCGGATGTGTCAAAGGCGGTGTTTAACCTACTAGGTCAAAGAGAGGAAACTGTGAGGACATATCGGATTGTAGGTGTAACAGTATAACTTTAGACCGTCCCCTCGCCCATGCCTGGGCGCGAACCACACATCAACAACAGTCACCCACGAAGCATCGTTACCCATCGCGCCACAAAAGCCGCGGCCCTTGCAGAGCAAGGGGAACCACTACTTCAAGGTCTCAGAGCAAGTGACGTCACCGATTGAAACGCTATTTAGCGCGCACCACCGCTAACTAAGCTAGCCGTTTCACATCCGTTACATAGGCCTGTGTTGTTACCTATATACCGTGAGTCTGTGTCCAAACGAACTCTGGTTCTTTGTGTCCTCTCTACAGACGTACTCTGGGAAGACGAGACAAGCGGTGGACAGGATCTGTGTGGGTGTGCCTGCAGGAGAGGTCTGTCCGTCCCCCTCCCCCTTTATAGTCCCTTTCATCTACCTTTCTTTAACAAATTGGAGTGTGTCACTAGTCTGACCGTGTCTCTGTGCTGTCAGTGTTTCGGTCTGTTAGGAGTGAACGGAGCCGGGAAAACGACCACCTTTAAGATGTTGACTGGAGACACAGACGTTAGTTCTGGAGAGGCCACTGTCTCTGGATACAGGTACAACACATCGCAGGAATATGTGAGGAAAAAAATAGTGTGTATTGGACCCACTGTTCAGAAAGAAAAGACTCAATGTTGTTGTATTCATCCTCTGAAGCCACTGACAAACTGTGCAAGTATAGAAAATTTGAATCAACGTAGAAACAAACGGATGTCCAAGCAGCTGTTTCTCTGTGGTCACTCAGTATCCTGTCAGACATGTTGGACGTGCACCAGAACATGGGCTACTGCCCTCAGTTTGACGCTATAGACGACCTGCTGACAGGCAGGGAACATCTTTACCTCTACGCTCGTCTCCGAGGGGTCCCCGAGTCAGACATCAGCAGAGTGAGTAGAGATGGGAGAGTCTGTCTGTCTGTCTGTCTGTCTGTCTGTCTGTCTGTCTGTCTGTCTGTCTGTCTGTCTGTCTCGTCTGTCTGTCTCGTCTGTAAGTCTGTCTGTCTGTCTGTCTGTCTGTCTGTCTGTCTGTCTGTCTGTCTGTCTGTCTCGTCTGTCTCGTCTGTCTCGTCTGTCTCGTCTGTCTCGTCTGTCTCGTCTGTCTCGTCTGTCTGTCTGTCTGTCTGTCTGTCTGTCTGTCTCGTCTGTCTCGTCTGTCTCGTCTGTCTCGTCTCGTCTGTCTCGTCTGTCTCGTCTGTCTGTCTGTCTGTCTGTCTGTCTGTCTGTCTGTCTGTCTGTCTGTCTGTCTGTCTGTCTGTGTATTTTTGTGTGAATGAGTGTAGTGTACTGTATGTATATATGTGCATACTGCATGTGTGTGTATGTATTTGTGTTAACATTCATGTATTTTACCCTTTGCGTTTGTAACACATTCTGCATCTCTCCTGTCTCCCCACTAGGTGGCAGATTGGGGCATCCAGAAGCTGGGTCTATCAGAGTACGCTGGTCGCTGTGCAGGAACATACAGCGGAGGCAACAAGAGGAAACTCTCCACAGCCATCGCTATGATTGGCTGCCCAGCCCTGGTTCTACTGGTGAGTCAACCAATCAGTGTTTAACCCCTACCATTGAAAAGGCGGGGCAGGCTCTCCAACCAGCTATGATTGGCTGGTTATACTGGTGAGTCAGCCAATGGCATGGGACTTTATTAATTCCCCACATGTGCCTGTCTTTTGGACAGTGTGTGGGTGAGATGTTTGTCCACTTGTGTAGGGAACCAAAAAGACCTAGAAATCAGACCAGACACAGAGGAAGGCTGGATATGATGTGTGTTGTTTCATTACTTCCTTCCTGTGACAATATGGACAACTAATAGTTAGATAACATTACAAACACAGTATGACTAAGTGTTATACATTGACATTATACATACATACACTATACATACACTATACATACACTATACATAAAATATACATATACATTTTTTTTTTCCACCTTTATTTAACCAGGTAGGCAAGTTGAGAACAAGTTCTCATTTACAATTGCGACCTGGCCAAGATAAAGCAAAGCAGTTCGACACATACAACGACACAGAGTTACACATGGAGTAAAACAAACATACAGTAAATAATACAGTATAAACAAGTCTATATACGATGTGAGCAAATGAGGTGAGATAAGGGAGGTAAAGGCAAAAAAAAAAGGCCATGGTGGCAAAGTAAATACAATATAGCAAGTCAAACACTGGAATGGTAGATTTGTAGTGGAAGTGGCAGATAATTTTATAAATAATTTTAGAAAGAAAGGGTCCAGATTGTCTAGCCCGGCTGATTTTTAGGGGTCCAGATTTTGCCGCTCTTTCAGAACATCAGCTGACTGGATTTGGGAGAAGGAGAAATGGGGAAGGCTTGGGCGAGTTGCTGTGGGGGGTGCAGTGCTGTTGCCCGGGATAGGAGTAGCCAGGTGGAAAGCATGGCCAGCCGTAGAAAAATGCTTATTGAAATTCTCAATTATGGTGGATTTATCAGTGGTGACTGTGTTTCCTATCTTCAGTGCAGTGGGCAGCTGGGAGGAGGTGTTCTTATTCTCCATAGACTTTACAGTGTCCCATAACTTTTTTGAGTTAGTGTTTGCAGGAAGCACATTTCTGCTTGAAAAAGCTAGCCTTGGCTTTTCTAACTGCCTGTGCATAATGGTTTCTAGGTTCCCTGAACAGCTGCAAATCACGAGGGCTGTTCGATGCTAATGCAGAACGCCATAGGATGTTTTTGTGTTGGTTAAGGGCAGTCAGGTCTGGGGAGAACCAAGGGCTGTATCTGTTCCTGGTTCTAAATTTCTTGAATGGGGCATGCTTATTTAAGATGGTTAGGAAGGCATTTAAAAAAAAATACCCAGGCATCCTCTACTGACGGGATGAGATCAATATCCTTCCAGGATACCCCGGCCAGGTCGATTAGAAAGGCCTGCTCGCTGAAGTGTTTCATTGAGCGTTTGACAGTGAGTGGAGTTCGTTTGACTGATGGCCCATTACGGATGCAGGCAATGAGGTAGTGATCGCTGAGATCTTGGTTGAAGACAGCAGAGGTGTATTTAGAGGGCTTTGTTTAAGGCTTTGGGGAGGTACCTGGTAGGTTCGTTGATAATTTGTGTGAGATTGAGGGCATCAAGCTTAGATGGTAGGATGGCTGGGGTGTTAAGCATGTTCCAGTTTATGTCGCCTAGCAGCACGAGCTCTGAAGATAGATGGGGGGGCAATCAGTTCACACACATTATACACATACTATACATACACTATACATATACTATACATATAATATACATATACTATACATATACTATAAATACACTATACATATAATATACATATACTATACATACACTATACATATACTATAAATACACTATAGATACACTATACATATACTATGCATACACTATACATATACTATAAACTATACACTATACATACGCTATACATACATACACTATACATATACTATACATACACTATACATACACTATACATACACTATACATATACTATACATATAATATACATACACTATACATACACTATACATATAATATACATATAATATACATACACTATACATACACTATACATATACTATAAATACACTATAGATACACTATACATATACTATGCATACACTATACATATACTATACATACACTATACATACGCTATACATACATACACTATACATATACTATACATACACTATACATACACTATACATATACTATTCATACACTATACATACACTATACATATACTATACATATACTATACATACACTATACATATACTATACATACACTATACATACACTATACATATAATATACATATAATATACATACACTATACATATACTATTCATACACTATACATACACTATACATATACTATACATATACTATACATACACTATACATATAATATACATATAATATACATACACTATACATACACTATACATATACTATAAATACACTATACATATAATATACATATAATATACATACACTATACATATACTATACATATACTATACATATACTATACATATATTATAAACTATACTATACATACGCTATACATACATACACTATACATATACTATACATACACTATACATATACTATACATACACTATATATATAATATACATACACTATACATATACTATACATACACTATACATACACTATACATACACTATACATATACTATACATACACTATACATATACTATATACATACACTATACATATACTATACATATACTATACATATACTATATACATACACTATACATACACTATACATATACTATACATATACATACACTATACATACACTATACATATACTATACATATAATATACATACACTATACATATACTATACATATAATATACATACACTATACATATACTATACATATAATATACATACACTATACATATACTATACATACACTATACATATACTATACATACACTATATATATAATATACATACACTATACATATACTATACATACACTATACATACACTATACATATACTATGCATACACTATACATATACTATACATATACATACACTATACATACACTATACATATACTATACATATAATATACATACACTATACATATACTATTCATACACTATACATACACTATACATATACTATACATATAATATACATACACTATACATATAATATACATATAATATAAACTATACTATACATACGCTATACATACATACACTATACATATACTATACATACACTATACATACACTATACATACACTATTCATACACTATACATACACTATACATATACTATACATATAATATACATACACTATACATATACTATACATATAATATACATACACTATACATATACTATTCATACACTATACATATACTATACATATAATATACATACACTATACATATACTATACATATACTATACATATAATATAAACTATACTATACATACGCTATACATACATACACTATACATATACTATACATACACTATACATACACTATACATACACTATTCATACACTATACATACACTATACATATACTATACATATAATATACATACACTATACATATACTATACATATAATATACATACACTATACATACACTATTCATACACTATACATACACTATACATATACTATACATATAATATACATACACTATACATATACTATACATATAATATACATACACTATACATATACATACACTATACATACACTATACATATACTATACATATATTATAAACTATACTATACATATACTATACATACATACACTATACATACACTATACATATACTATACATACACTATACATACACTATACATACACTATACATATAATATACATACACTATACATATAATATACATACACTATACATATACTATGCATACACTATACATACACTATACATACACTATACATATAATATACATACACTATACATATAATATACATACACTATACATATACTATACATACACTATACATACACTATACATACACTATACATATAATATACATACACTATACATATAATATACATACACTATACATATACTATACATACACTATACATACACTATACATATACTATACATACACTATACATATACTATACATATACTATACATACACTATACATACACTATACATATACTATACATACACTATACATATACTATACATATAATATACATACACTATACATACACTATACATATACTATTCATACACTATACATACACTATACATATACTATACATACACTATACATACACTATACATATACTATACATACACTATACATATACTATACATATACTATACATACACTATACATACACTATACATATACTATACATACACTATACATATACTATACATATAATATACATACACTATACATACACTATACATATACTATTCATACACTATACATACACTATACATATACTATACATATACTATACATACACTATACATACACTATACATATAATATACATACACTATACATATAATATACATACACTATACATATAATATACATACACTATACATATACTATACATACACTATACATACACTATACATATACTATGCATACACTATACATACACTATACATACACTATACATATAATATACATACACTATACATATAATATACATACACTATACATATACTATACATACACTATACATACACTATACATATAATATACATACACTATACATATACTATACATACACTATACATACACTATACATACACTATACATATAATATACATACACTATACATATAATATACATACACTATACATACACTATACATATACTATACATATACATACACTATACATACACTATACATATACTATACATATATTATAAACTATACTATACATATACTATACATACATACACTATACATACACTATACATATACTATACATACACTATACATACACTATACATACACTATACATACACTATACATACACTATACATATAATATACATACACTATACATATACTATGCATACACTATACATATACTATACATATACATACACTATACATACACTATACATACACTATACATATACTATACATATATTATAAACTATACTATACATATACTATACATACATACACTATACATACACTATACATATACTATACATATACTATACATATATTATAAACTATACTATACATATACTATACATACATACACTATACATACACTATACATATACTATACATACATACACTATATATATAATATACATACACTATACATATACTATACATACATACACTATATATATAATATACATACACTATACATATACTATACATACATACACTATACATATACTATACATACATACACTATACATTCACTATACATATACTATACATATATTATAAACTATACTATACATATACTATACATACATACACTATACATACACTATACATATACTATACATACATACACTATATATATAATATACATACACTATACATATACTATACATATACATACACTATACATACACTATACATATACTATACATACATACACTATATATATAATATACATACACTATACATATACTATACATATACTATACATACATACACTATATATATAATATACATACACTATACATATACTATACATACATACACTATATATATAATATACATACACTATACATATACTATACATACATACACTATACATATACTATACATACATACACTATACATACACTATACATATACTATACATATACTATACATACATACACTATACATATACTATACATACATACACTATACATACACTATACATACACTATACATATACTATACATATATTATAAACTATACTATACATATACTATACATACATACACTATACATACACTATACATACACTATACATATACTATACATATATTATAAACTATACTATACATATACTATACATACATACACTATACATATACTATACATACATACACTATACATACACTATACATATACTATACATACACTATACATACACTATACATATACTATACATACACTATATATATAATATACATACACTATACATATACTATACATATACATACACTATACATACACTATACATATACTATACATATACTATACATATATTATAAACTATACTATACATATACTATACATATACTAAATATATACTATACATATACTATACATACACTATACATATACTATACTGTGTGTGTGTGTGTGTGTGTGTGTGTGTGTGTGTGTGTGTGTGTGTGTGTGTGTGTGTGTGTGTGTATCCTTATAGGATGAACCCACTACAGGTATGGACCCCCACTCCCGACGGTTCCTGTGGACTGCCATTATGAGTGTCATCCAGGACGGGAGGGCCGTGGTTTTGACATCACACAGGTACCCCCCCCCCCCCAGCCTCCCCCACAAACACATACCCACACACCCTTCCCCTACACCTTCCCAGACAAGTACAGTCCAATGGGATTACTGTACCTGAACTAGTGTTGTTGGTGTTGGTCCAAGACATAGCAACATGGTACACATGGGTAATGTGATTTCAGTACACATGGGTAATGTCATGTCAGGGCACATGGGTAATGTCATGTCAGTACACATGGGTAATGTCATGTCAGTACACATGGGTAATGTCATGTCAGTGCACATGGGTCATGTCAGTGCACATGGGTAATGTCATGTCAGTACACATGGGCACTGTCATGTCTAAACATGGGTAATGTCATGTCAGTGCACATGGGCAATGTCATGTCAGTGCACATGGCTCATGTCAGTACACACGGGTAATGTCATGTCAGTACACATGGGTAATGTCATGTCAGTACACATGAGTAATGTCATGTCAGTACACATGGGTAATGTCATGTCAGTACACATGAGTAATGTCATGTCAGTACACATGGGTAATGTCATGTCAGTACACATGGGTAATGTCATGTCAGTACACATGGGTAATGTCATGTCAGTACACATGGGTAATGTCATGTCAGTACACATGGGTAATGTCATGTCAGTACACATGGGTAATGTCATGTCAGTACACATGGGTAATGTCATGTCAGTGCACATGGGTAATGTCATTTCAGTGCACATGGGTAATGTCATGTCAGTGCACATGGGTCATGTCAGTACACATGGGTGATGTCATGTCAGTGCACATGGGTAATGTCATGTCAGTACACATGGTCAATGTCATGTCTAAACATGGGTAATGTCATGTCAGTGCACATGGGCAATGTCATGTCAGTGCACATGGGTCATGTCAGTACACATGGGTAATGTCATGTCAGTACACATGAGTAATGTCATGTCAGTACACATGGGTAATGTCATGTCAGTACACATGAGTAATGTCATGTCAGTACACATGGGTAATGTCATGTCAGTACACATGAGTAATGTCATGTCAGTACACATGGGTAATGTCATGTCAGTGCACATGGGTAATGTCATGTCAGTGCACATGGGTCATGTCAGTACACATGGGTAATGTCATGTCAGTACACATGGGTAATGTCAGTACACATGGGTAATGTCATGTCAGTACACATGGGTAATGTCATGTCAGCAATCCAGATGCTACACTGGAGTGGCCATCTGCTTGTTTCTGCTTGTTTCACTGCCTGTCTGTCTCTGTCTGTTGACTGCCTGTCTGTCTCTGTCTGTTGACTGCCTGTCTGTCTCTGTCTATTGACTGCCTGTCTGTCTCTGTCTGTTGACTGCCTGTCTATCTCTGCCTGTTGACTGCCTGTCTGTCTCTGTCTCCCCAGCATGGAGGAGTGTGAAGCTCTGTGCACTCGGCTGGCCATCATGGTCAACGGCACCTTCAAATGTCTGGGGACCATACAGCACCTCAAATACAAGTAGGTCTGTCACCATACAGCACCTCAAATACAAGTAGGTCTGTTACCATTCTGTTACTATACAGCACCTCAAATACAAGTAGGTCTGTTACCATTCTGTTACCATACAGCACCTCAAATACAAGTAGGTCTGTTACCATACAGCACCTCAAATACAAGTAGGTCTGTTACCATACAGCACCTCAAATACAAGTAGGTCTGTTACCATACAGCACCTCAAATACAAGTAGGCCTGTCACCATACAGCACCTCAAATACAAGTAGGTCTGTTACCATACAGCACCTCAAATACAAGTAGGTCTGTTACCATACAGCACCTCAAATACAAGTAGGTCTGTTACCATACAGCACCCCAAATACAAGTAGGTCTGTTACCATACAGCACCTCAAATACAAGTAGGTCTGTTACCATACTGTTACCATACAGCACCTCAAATACAAGTAGGTCTGTTACCATACTGTTACCATACAGCACCTCAAATACAAGTAGGTCTGTTACCATACTGTTACCATACAGCACCTCATATACAAGTAGGTCTGTTACCATACAGCACCTCAAATACAAGTAGGTCTGTTACCATACTGTTACCATACAGCACCTCATATACAAGTAGGTCTGTTACCATACTGTTACCATTCAGCACCTCAAATACAGTATGTCTTCCATGTAATGTAGGCACTCATCCTGCACTGGCCTCAGTATAGCCATCACTCCCCAGACTCTGTCCCTACTGGTCGTGTCCCTGGACAAGTGTTCCTATCTGTCTTGAAGGACCATACAAAAAAAAGAGAGGAAGATTTAACAACAATCACATCATTTCAAATTAAATTAGAAGAAAAATAACACATTTGGTTTGACGAGATCTAAATGAGTCACTGATCACAGTACATGGAGTAACCAGCCAAATATAAAAGTAGCCAGCCAGGGAGTTTCCCGGGTTGGGAGAGTATGGTGATGTAGCCAGCCAGGGAGTTCCGGGTTGGGAGAGTATGGTGATGTAGCCAACCAGGGAGATCTGGGCTGGGAGAGTATGGTGATGTAGCCAGCCAGGGAGTTCTGGGCTGGGAGAGTATGGTGATGTAGCCAGCCAGGGAGATCAGGGCTGGGAGAGTATGGTGATGTAACCAGCCAGGGAGATCTGGGCTGGGAGAGTATAGTGATGTAGCCAGCCAGGGAGATCTGGGCTGGGAGAGTATGGTGATGTAACCAGCCAGGGAGATCTGGGCTGGGAGAGTATAGTGATGTAGCCAGCCAGGGAGATCTGGGCTGGGAGAGTATGGTGATGTAGCCAGCCAGGGAGATCAGGGCTGGGAGAGTGTGGTGATGTAGCCAGCCAGGGAGATCAGGACTGGGAGAGTGTGGTGATGTAGCCAGCCAGGGAGATCAGGGCTGGGAGAGTATGATGATGTAGCCAGCCAGGGAGATCCGGGCTGGGAGAGTATGGTGATGTAGCCAGCCAGGGAGTTCCGGGCTGGGAGAGTATGGTGATGTAGCCAGCCAGGGAGATCAGGGCTGGGAGAGTATGGTGATGTAGCCAGCCAGGGAGTTCCCGGGCTGGGAGAGTATGGTGATGTAGCCAGCCAGGGAGTTCCGGGCTGGGAGAGTATGGTGATGTAGCCAGCCAGGGAGTTCCCGGGCTGGGAGAGTATGGTGATGTAGCCAGCCAGGGAGTTCCGGGCTGGGAGAGTATGGTGATGTAGCCAGACAGGGAGTTCCCGGTCTGGGAGAGTATGGTGATGTAGCCAGCCAGGGAGTTCCGGGCTGGGAGAGTATGGTGAAGTAGCCAGCCAGGGAGTTCCCGGTCTGGGAGAGTATGGTGATGTAGCCAGCCAGGGAGTTCCGGGCTGGGAGAGTATGGTGATGTAGCCAGCCAGGGAGTTCTGGTGCTGGGAGAGTATGGTGATGTATGGGAGCTCTATTCTGGTGTTCTCAGGTGCATTCTGATGCCTTGATTCCATACCGAATACACATTATTGAATACTTTGAAGCTAGAGTCCTTAGTTGATACATCAGTCTTTGGATTTATAAATTAATAAATTAATAATCCATTGATTGTTGAAGAATAAATATAAATGATAAATGTCTCATGAGCTTAGTTCAACTGTCGTACCCCATCAGAACCCAAATGATGAGCCTGTTTTACTACAATGTTTGTTAACAATGTAAACCAAAACATGCTTAAAACTATCATTTTAATATCATGGATGGTCAGTCCTTGCATCCATTGCTTTGTCTACGAATTTGAGTGGGTTACATTTCTCCAGTCCCATCCCTTAGCTGTTTACCAAAACAGAGGCAGGGTGACACGCTTTTTAATTGTTTCAATTAAATGAATCAAATGAATTGTGGTTTTGAGTAGAAAGACATCGTAGGATTTGAAGCCCCCAGTGGAAAAACACAGGTTTGTAAAAGTTAACGTCATGATACTTGTATTGTATTATTCAAGATATTTCTATATGTCTACTGACTTAAACAAAAGTGGTGGCAATGGAGAAGTTAACTGCTGTTTTCTGTGTTGTAAAGCCCATGTTTAATACCTATTTCATTCATCAATCACACCTGTTGGTCTATTCATGGGCACCTGACTTACTCCCAACGCCTCTCTCTCCCTCTGCTTTCCAGGTTTGGTGATGGCTACATGGTGACCTCTCCCTCTCCTCTCCAGGTTTGGTGATGGTTACGTGGTGACCTGTTTCTCTCCCTCTCCAGGTTTGGTGATGGCTACGTGGTGACCTGTTTCTCTCCCTCTCCTCTCCAGGTTTGGTGATGGCTACGTGGTGACCTCCCTCTCCTCTCCAGGTTTGGTGATGGCTACATGGTGACCTCTCTCTCCCTCTCCTCTCCAGGTTTGGTGATGGCTACGTGGTGACCTCTCTCTCTCTCCTCTCCAGGTTTGGTGATAGCTACGTGGTGACCTCTCTCTCTCTCCCTTTCCTCTCCAGGTTTGGTGATGGCTACGTGGTGACCTCTCTCTCTGTCCCTTTCCTCTCCAGGTTTGGTGATGGCTACATGGTGACCTCTCTCTCTCTCCCTCTCCAGGTTTGGTGATAGCTAAATGGTGATCTCCCTCTCCTCTCCAGGTTTGGTGATGGCTACATGGTGACCTCCCTCTCCTCTCCAGGTTTGGTGATGGCTATGTGGTGACCTCTCTCTCTCTCCCTCTGCTCTCCAGGTTTGGTGATGGCTACATGGTGACCTCTCTCTCCCCCTCTCCTCTCCAGTTTTGGTGATGGCTACATGGTGACCTTTCTCTCTCTCTCCCTCTGCTCTCCAGTTTTGGTGATGGCTACATGGTGACCTCTCTCTCTCTCCCTCTCCAGGTTTGGTGATAGCTACATGGTGATCTCCCTCTCCTCTCCAGGTTTGGTGATGGCTACATGGTGACCTCCCTCTCCTCTCCAGGTTTGGTGATGGCTATGTGGTGACCTCTCTCTCTCTCCCTCTGCTCTCCAGGTTTGGTGATGGCTACATGGTGACCTCTCTCTCCCCCTCTCCTCTCCAGTTTTGGTGATGGCTACATGGTGACCTTTCTCTCTCTCTCCCTCTGCTCTCCAGTTTTGGTGATGGCTACATGGTGACCTCTCTCTCTCTCTCCCTCTGCTCTCCAGGTTTGGTGATGGCTACATGGTAACCTCTCTCTCACTCTCCCTCTGCTCTCCAGGTTTGGTGATGGCTACGTGGTGACCATGAAGGTTAAGGCAGCTAAAGCAGGCGTATCTCCAGAGCTGGGTCCAGCAGAGAGCTTCATGGAGAGCAGCTTCCCAGGGTGTGTCCAGAGAGAGAAACACTACAACACTCTGCAGTATGAGATCGCCTCCTCCTCCCTCGCTAGGATCTTCCAGCTGGTGGTCGCCAACAAGGACAAACTCAATATAGAGGATTACTCTGTATCACAGACTACACTAGATCAGGTAACTACTCTGTCTATCAGACTACACTATATCAGGTAACTACTCTATATCACAGACTACACTAGATCAGGTGACCACTCTATCAGACTACACTAGATCAGGTGACTACTCCATCTATCAGACTACACTAGATCAGGCTACTACTCTGTCTGTCAGACTACACTAGATCGGGTGACTACTCTGTCAGAATACACTATATCAGGTGACTACTCTATAAGACCTCACTAAATCAGGTAACTGCTCTGTCAGACTACACTAGATCATGTGACAACTCTGTGTATCAGACTACACTAGATCAGGTGACTGCTCTTTCAGACCACACTAGATCAGATAACTACTCTGTCTATCAGACCACAGTAGATCAGGTGAATACTCCGTCTATCAGACCACACTAGATCAGGTGAATACTCAATCAGACCACACTAGATCAGGTGAATACTCCGTCTATCAGACCACACTAGATCAGGTGAATACTCCGTCTATCAGACCACACTAGATCAGGTGAATACTCCGTCTATCAGACCACACTAGATCAGGTGAATACTCTGTCTATCAGACTACACTAGATCAGGTGAGTACTCTGTCTATCAGACTACACTAGATCAGGTGAGTACTCTGTCTATCAGACTACACTAGATCAGGTGAGTACTCTGTCTATCAGACTACACTAGATCAGGTGAATACTCTGTCTATCAGACTACACTAGATCGGGTAACTATAGGTCTGGTGTTAAGATTAGGGATTAGGTGTTTGGGATTTAGTATCAGACTACACTAGATCAGGTAATTACAGGGCTGGTGTTAAGATTAGGGATGAGGTGTTTAGGATTTAGGTTTAAAGACAAGCAACTAAGTGTTTCACTGACCACACGACAGGTGGTAATGAGCATGGCAATGTTTAAGGATAGACTCAGCAATATGACCTCATCAAACACAGCCAGGAAGACATCCGACGTCAGGAGGATTTATTATGAGAGATTAAGACTTGAATACAGAACATCCTTGAGTACAAATTGATGGTACCGTACTCGGCAAGCAGCGAGCGAAATAGCTGTCGTGAATATATGATTATAAAGTACTTTTATAGAGCATTAGTGTTTTCATTGACATTGTGTTGATAGTAATGGGTTTTCCTCTCTCTGTTCTCCAGGTGTTTGTGAACTTTGCTAAGCAGCAGGCAGGAGAGGACGAGGACGTTTTACAACCCCGAGCGGTCAACGCGCGCAATGAAAAACAAAATGTCCCCACCAAACGCAAGGTCTCCCCCATCAAGATAAAAACCAGAAGGCAAACTAAAACTTGAAAGTTAATCTGTGAAAATATGACTTCCTAACGGAATGTATTGTCAAAATGTTTAATGCAGAAAACCGACAAAATGTATTGTTTATTTTTACCTTAAGTCAGTTTTCAATGACGGCCTAGGAACAGTGGGTTAACTGTCTTGTTCAGGGGGCAGAACGACAGATTTGTACCTTGTCAGCTTGGGGATTTGAACTTGCAACCTTTCGGTTACTAGTCCAACACTCTAAGCACTAGGCTACCTGCTGCCCTTATTAAACTCTAACCCCTGCCTCTCCATTGCAATAGAGTGCACAGGCACACTGGCAGTATTATGAAAACATTTTCAAATTATGGTTAGATTCATGAATTATGTTTGGAATATGTTCCTTAGGCTTTGGAAGTCATATTTTTGCCTGTTGATTGTGTAAAATGGCTGCCAAAAGTCAAGAAGAGGTCACGTTTGCAGGACACAGACGTCAGTTGACAGCAGATAGCTCCTCAAACACACCAGGGGTGTGATCTCAATAGTTTGGCTCCTTTTCACGTGTTCATTGAAGAGGAAGCAGCTCCCTTGGTTTATGAGGGGGCGGCTTCCTCGCCTCATCTCCTTTTCATGTGTTCATTGAAGAGGAAGCTGCTCCCTTGGTTTATGAGGGGGGCTGCTTCCTCTTCAACTAAACACACCAACACAGAGAATAGGTCCCTATTTTGTTTTGTTTTGTTATTACGCAGTATCAATACGGGACCACAAGATGGCGCTGCATTTACACTGACATTTATAGACCAAAACTAATAATAATGCTTAGATAATTTATATAGCCTTTCAAATAATGTAGGAAAAAAAATCTTGCCTGGTTTATATATGTGTTTTGCCATTTTCATCACTTTAGGACATATTCTGTTAGTCATTTAGCAGACGCTCTTATCCAGAGAGACTTACAGAGAGCTAAGTGAGACAACCACAATCATAATAAGTACATTTTTTCCCCCCTCAAGGTAGCTATCAGTGCTGGTAGGGAGGTGGGTTGGTGTGGGATTATTTAAGATACGCTTTGAAGAGGTAAGGTTTCAGATGTCATATCCTAAGCACAGCTTTGTATGCTCACCTAATGTATAGGGCAGGGGAACAATGTAATTTTACCTTTTATTTAACTAGGCAAATCAGTTAAGAACAAATTCTTAATGACCGCCTAGGAACAGTGGGTTAACTGCCTTGTTCAGGGGCAGAACAACAGATTTGTACCTTGTCAACTCAGGGATTTGATCTAGCAACCTTTCGGTGACTGGCCCAACACTCTAACCACTAGGCTACCCTGCCACCCACAGAGGGCCGTGTAGGTGCAGGCTTTTGTTCTAGCCAAGCAGTCTCGGTTGAAGACGATGACTCTTAGTTGATTAGTTGAATCAGGTGAGTTTCTGCTTGGCTGGAATGAAAGCCTGCACATATATGATATAGGCTTTCACTCCTGTTGTAGTGGACTCAAACACAACGTAACAAACAAACCGCAAAATATATTTTTATTTTATTGTTACCTGTTTTGGTAACATTTCCTACGATCAGAGACGGGCAACTTCGACGGGGTTGGGAGCCACAAAACAATCTGAAGTCATTATGAGGGGCCATAGTGGCTGGCGGGTCTGTATACCCACATTTATATCCCAAAAACGACTAATAATGCTTAGCTCATTTACATAGCCGTTCAAATAATGTAGAAATATCTTGCTTGGTTTATATATTCTACACATTTTGCCATTGGATGTAAAGAACATTTTGCTGTTTTAAATCAAGTATTTTGCAATTCTACACATTTTGACCATTGGGACAGAGAGCAGATTTGGCAATTTTCTAACACATTTCCTTTAATTCTACGCATTTTTCTATAGGTTGGAGAGAAATGTGAGACAGACCAACAAAATCAAATCCCCCCCTCCCCCCCCCCCCCTCCCCCTCTCCCCCCACCCCCCCCTCCCCCTCTCCCCCCACCCCCCCCCTCCCCCTCTCCCCCCCCCGGCCGGTGATTCCACCATGATTACTACCTTTTGTTTATAGCTGGCCGCTAGACTAATTTACTAATCAAATTTGTTTTGGCTGACATTCCAACTGTGATATATAAAGAGAAAACAAGAGAAAAACTGCTGATGTACAACCACATTTCAAAATGGCACCTTGTGCATTCTACCCCCACCCCCCACCCACCCTCCACCCTCCATCGAGGGCCTTCAAAAGGGGCCCCTCGCGGGCTGCCAGTTGCCCATCCCTGTCATAGCTAGTATTATGGATGAGAATAGATATGTGTATCAACTTCAACTGATGCCATGCTTTAACAGCAAAACACTGGCCCTGTTAAATCCAAATGGGTTTATTAAATATCACAAAATTACTGTGAAAAAAAAAAATAGAACAGTCCCACTGTAAAACTAACAACGTAAACAAATCAGATAAAATACTATTAATATCACACAAATTAAAAGTTATGGTTACTTCATATCTGATTTGACTGAACAGGGCCGTCCGTCCTTCAACAGGGGAACAAGTGCACTAGACTTCAAGTGCACTAGACTTCAAGTGCACTAGACTTCAAGTGCACTGGACTTCAAGACCACTACTATAACGTATACACATTGTCACTCACATGAACTGTGCTGCAACAATGATTATGGTGAATAAAAAAATGTATAAATTCTCTACGTTTAAAGGGAATCAAACCAATCTATTGTATCATTCCACACTTTGGAACACTATCTGTGTAAACCCTTAACCTTGCTACAAATGTACACTTTTAGTGTTGAGTTGAGTGATGAGGTTAAGTCACAGGCCTGAGTGAGGCCTTGTAACCCTATTCTGACCGAGAGGCTGTCTTAAGTCACAGGCCTGAGTGAGGCCTTGTAACCCTATTCTGACCGAGAGGCTGTCACAAAGTTCATTTATATACAGCTCGCTTATTGACTGGGTATCTGTTGTCCCCCCCATATAGTGTCACTCCTTTTGGTCAGAGCCACATCATATCCCCTACAGGTGCACTATTACCACAGTGTCCAGTACACTGCTTTCTCTAACTGTAGTAGAGTATGCAATGGGTCTGTCTAAAATAGCATTCTATTCCCTATGTAGTACACTACATTCGGCAAGAGGCCTATGTGGCTCTGGCCAAAAGTATTAGCGAATAGGTTTGCGCACAATTTTGGCAATTTACCCAAATTTCCCAGGTGTTCCAGAAATCCTGGTTGGACGATTACAGATTTCCTTATTTCCTTCTGATTATGTGGAATTTAGAACTGGGATTTCTGGGAAAAACTACGGATTTGGTGACAAGTTACCAGAATTCTTTGCAGCCCTTATTAAGGAACAGGGGTATAATTAAGGAACAGGGGTATAATTAAGGAACAGGGGTATAATTAAGGAACAGAGGTATAATTAAGGAACAGAGGTATAATTAAGGAACAGGGGTATAATTAAGGAACAGGGGTATAATTAAGGAACAGGGGTATAATTAAGGCTCTTGTTGTTAACCCTGGCTGGCTCAAAGGAACAAAGGGATGATAGCTGATCTTAGTTCAGGGTAGTCTGTAAACTCTCTGGTGTACATCTTATGTTTTCCCCGTGCCCAGATAGTCATCTGGATGAAGCCCAGCAACGTGAACAGGGCCACTGTGGAAAGAGAGAGACACAACAGTTAGTTAGTTAGTAGAGTCACAAAATTTGGTGACTAAAACTTAAACAAAGGAATGGAATTGTCTCTTTAGTATCACACACGTACTTATGTCAGTCTTTCAATTTCAATATCAATCTTTATCGAGACTGCAGAACTGGCAGTGTACAAGAATAACCTTTATTTACACAGTACAACGTAACTGGTATGACAATCTCTCCCACGGGTGGCTATATTTCTATACGTTTTCTCATTCTGCACTTCATAAGTGAGTGGGACGGGTGTGGCTTTGTGACAACGATCACATTATCAAATAAGATTTGATTTTAAGAGCAGCTTTTTTCACCGATTTGACAGCTCCCAACGCGATTGTTCCCCGTCAAAACATCGAGCGATGCATGTGTCAACGCTTGATCTGATCTGAATCTCTAGTACTTAGTATTATGAAAATACGTGTTTGTAAACGTGTGTAAGCAGCTTCTAACTTTTGCTACCTAAGTACACGTGAAACGATGACAGATGTGTAGTTTTACCTGGAACACACTGTGTCATGATGGAGAAACTCAACCACGTCCCCACCTGACGAATCAAAACATATACAGTATCAGTCAGAAGTTTGGGACGCACCTACTCATTCAAGGGTTTTTATTTATTTTGACTATTTTCTACATTGTAGAATAAATACTGAAGACGTAAAAACTATGAAATAACACATATGGAATCATGTATTCCACAATGCATTCCAGGTGACTACCTCATGAAGCTGGTTGAGAGAATGCCAAGAGTGTGCAATGCCGTCATCAAGGCAAAGGGTGGCTACTTTGAAGAATCTCAAATATAAAATATATTTTGATTTGTTTAACACTTTTTTGCTTACTACATGATATCATATGTGTTATTTCATAGTTTTGACGTCTTCGCTATTATGCTACAATGTCAACTTAAGTCTAGACTCTCCTGTGTGACTAAGTCAATAGAGCACAACACTTGCAACACCAAGGGTTGTGGGTTCAATTCCCGCCTGGGCCAGCCATACTTAAATGTATACATACAAGACTGTGTTAAAGTAGCTTCTGAGAGCATGGGCAGTGCCCTTGAGGCCATCTCCATTTTGAAGTAGTCCATTTTCTTATTCTGTTACTTCTATGAGTTGGTAAACAAACTGAAAGGGGGCACACTGCCATCTAGAGTGTGTTGTTTAAACAGGTATGAAGACAATGTTGGCGATTTGCTGAAACCTCCAGTTATGGAATGTTTGCTAACGAATATAATTCATTGGATGATCCCTCCTGATGACCTGCATGGAATTATGGGATCCTTCCTTAACCCATAGGAAGTTCCACCCAGATGACTACTTCAAAATTGTGAAAAATCCTCAATGGCACTGCTCAGGCTAAAACAAGCTATTGGGCTCCAGAGTCCTCTTAGCTATCTCTGTGAGTTTGACCCACCTCATAGGTGTAGTTAGGACATGACACGAAGAAGAAGAGCCATGTGAAGGGGTTCCTGGTGGGGTAAGGGATCCGCTTGGGCCTCAGACCTAGTAGACAGCAGGACACAACTGTGAGAAGATGTGTATCATCATGGAAATATATTCTCAGCTGGCAAACTACCACACAGATGTTCCTGACTCAACTAGCAATTTGTGAGAAATATTTCAGGAACTTGCTCCCTATTACCTATCTTGGCTATGACATCGTTCTGGAATATGCAATCAATACAACACATTCAGAAATGCTGGAAGGCAACTCACCATTACAGCCCAAGTTATTGAGAGCCAAATGAATTGAGAAGTTTCCAGCTTCACAGAGCTGCGAGTACAAAGACAGAAAGAAAGAAAGAAAGAAAGAGAGAGAGAGACGGAAAGAAAAATAGACAGAAAGAAAGAAAGAAAGAAAGCGAGAGAGAGGGAGAGAGAAAGAGAAAGGTTAAAATAAAGAGAAATACATTTTTTGGGAAAGAAGCCATTTCTGAAGACAGATGATGAAGAAGAATGTTTTCCTCTGTTGTTCTGAACTCAATGAAAACACAATGAGGCTGAGAGATATAACACCACTAACACAGAGTAGACTTGGAGATTAGGCTACATACCATAAACACCACCACCACAGAGTAGATATAACATTAGGCTACATACCATAAACACCACTAACACAGAGTAGATATAACATTAGGCTACATACCATAAACACCACTAACACAGAGTAGACTTGGAGATTAGGCTACATACCATAAACACCACTAACACAGAGTAGACTTGGAGATTAGGCTACATACCATAAACACCACTAACACAGAGTAGACTTGGAGATTAGGCTACATACCATAAACACCACCAACACAGAGTAGACTTGGAGATTAGGCTACATACCATAAACACCACCAACACAGAGTAGACTTGGAGATTAGGCTACATACCATAAACACCACTAACACAGAGTAGACTTGGAGATTAGGCTACATACCATAAACACCACCAACACAGAGTAGACTTGGAGATTAGGCTACATACCATAAACACCACCAACACAGAGTAGACTTGGAGATTAGGCTACATACCATAAACACCACCAACACAGAGTAGACTTGGAGATTAGGCTACATACCATAAACACCACCAACACAGAGTAGACTTGGAGATTAGGCTACATACCATAAACACCACCAACACAGAGTAGACTTGGAGATTAGGCTACATACCATAAACACCACTAACACAGAGTAGACTTGGAGATTAGGCTACATACCATAAACACCACTAACACAGAGTAGACTTGGAGATTAGGCTACATACCATAAACACCACTAACACAGAGTAGACTTGGAGATTAGGCTACATACCATAAACACCACTAACACAGAGTAGACTTGGAGATTAGGCTACATACCATAAACACCACCAACACAGAGTAGACTTGGAGATTAGGCTACATACCATAAACACCACTAACACAGAGTAGACTTGGAGATTAGGCTACATACCATAAACACCACTAACACAGAGTAGACTTGGAGATTAGGCTACATACCATAAACACCACCAACACAGAGTAGATATAACATTAGGCTACATACCATAAACACCACTAACACAGAGTAGATATAACATTAGGCTACATACCATAAACACCACCACCACAGAGTAGACTTGGAGATTAGGCTACATACCATAAACACCACTAACACAGAGTAGACTTGGAGATTAGGCTACATACCATAAACACCACCAACACAGAGTAGACTTGGAGATTAGGCTACATACCATAAACACCACTAACACAGAGTAGACTTGGAGATTAGGCTACATACCATAAACACCACTAACACAGAGTAGACTTGGAGATTAGGCTACATACCATAAACACCACTAACACAGAGTAGACTTGGAGATTAGGCTACATACCATAAACACCACTAACACAGAGTAGACTTGGAGATTAGGCTACATACCATAAACACCACTAACACAGAGTAGACTTGGAGATTAGGCTACATACCATAAACACCACTAACACAGAGTAGACTTGGAGATTAGGCTACATACCATAAACACCACTAACACAGAGTAGACTTGGAGATTAGGCTACATACCATAAACACCACTAACACAGAGTAGACTTGGAGATTAGGCTACATACCATAAACACCACTAACACAGAGTAGACTTGGAGATTAGGCTACATACCATAAACACCACCAACACAGAGTAGACTTGGAGATTAGGCTACATACCATAAACACCACTAACACAGAGTAGACTTGGAGATTAGGCTACATACCATAAACACCACTAACACAGAGTAGACTTGGAGATTAGGCTACATACCATAAACACCACCAACACAGAGTAGATATAACATTAGGCTACATACCATAAACACCACTAACACAGAGTAGATATAACATTAGGCTACATACCATAAACACCACCACCACAGAGTAGACTTGGAGATTAGGCTACATACCATAAACACCACTAACACAGAGTAGACTTGGAGATTAGGCTACATACCATAAACACCACCAACACAGAGTAGACTTGGAGATTAGGCTACATACCATAAACACCACTAACACAGAGTAGACTTGGAGATTAGGCTACATACCATAAACACCACCAACACAGAGTAGACTTGGAGATTAGGCTACATACCATAAACACCACCAACACAGAGTAGACTTGGAGATTAGGCTACATACCATAAACACCACCAACACAGAGTAGACTTGGAGATTAGGCTACATACCATAAACACCACTAACACAGAGTAGACTTGGAGATTAGGCTACATACCATAAACACCACCAACACAGAGTAGACTTGGAGATTAGGCTACATACCATAAACACCACTAACACAGAGTAGACTTGGAGATTAGGCTACATACAATAAACACCACCAACACAGAGTAGACTTGGAGATTAGGCTACATACCATAAACACCACTAACACAGAGTAGACTTGGAGATTAGGCTACATACCATAAACACCACTAACACAGAGTAGACTTGGAGATTAGGCTACATACCATAAACACCACCAACACAGAGTAGACTTGGAGATTAGGCTACATACCATAAACACCACCAACACAGAGTAGACTTGGAGATTAGGCTACATACCATAAACACCACTAACACAGAGTAGACTTGGAGATTAGGCTACATACCATAAACACCACCAACACAGAGTAGACTTGGAGATTAGGCTACATACCATAAACACCACTAACACAGAGTAGACTTGGAGATTAGGCTACATACAATAAACACCACCAACACAGAGTAGACTTGGAGAATAGGCTACATACCATAAACACCGCCAACGCAGAGTAGACTTGAAGATTCCCATACGCTGTAAGATACATACAGCACCTTAAGCAGCAGAACCATCTATCAACACTGAAAGTTGTCATCCATTCATTCATTTGTTGGTTGAGAGTGGTACTCACATGGTGGAGTGTAGAGGGGGTGGTTGATGTAGTAGGCTAACCAAGCAGAAAATCCCCAGTAGTACAGGCAGTTCTGAGAGTAGAACAGTATAGTATATCATATAAAATATTAGAATAATATAGTATAGTATGTAATAGTATAGTAATAGAATAATAGAATAGTATATAATATAATAGTATATAATAGCATAGAATATAATAGAATAGTATAGAATATAATAGAATAGAATAGTATAGAATAGCATATAATAGAATAGAATAGTATATAATAGAATAGAATAGTATATAATAGAATAGTATGGAATATAATTGTATAGAATATAATAGAATAGAATAGTATAGAATAGCATATAATAGAATAGAATAGTATATAATAGAATAGAATAGTATATAATAGAATAGTATGGAATATAATTGTATAGAATATAATAGTATAGAATATAATAGAATAGAATAGTATAGAATAGCATATAATAGAATAGAATAGAATAGTATAGAATAGCATATAATAGAATAGAATAGTATATAATAGAATAGAATAGTATATAATCGAATAGCATATAATATAATAGAATAGAATAGTATATAATCGAATAGCATATAATATAATAGAATAGAATAGTATATAATCGAATAGCATATAATATAATAGAATAGAATAGTATATAATCGAATAGCATATAATATAATAGAATAGAATAGTATATAATCGAATAGCATATAATATAATAGAATAGAATAGTATAGAATAGCATATAATAGAATAGAATAGTATATAATAGAATAGAATAGTATATAATAGAATAGTATGGAATATAATTGTATAGAATATAATAGTATAGAATAGTATAGAATATAATAGTATATAATCGAATAGCATATAATATAATAGAATAGAATAGTATATAATAGAATAGAATAGTATATAATAGAATAGTATGGAATATAATTGTATAGAATATAATAGTATATAATCGAATAGCATATAATGTAATAGAATATTATAGAATATAATAGTATAGAATAGCATAGAATATAATAGAATAGTATAGAATATAATAGTATAGAATAGCATAGAATATAATAGAATAGTATAGAATATAATAGAATAGTATATAATAGAATAGTATGGAATATAATTGTATAGAATATAATAGTATATAATCGAATAGCATATAATGTAATAGAATATTATAGTATATAATAGTATAGAATAGTATAGAATATAATAGAATAGTATAGAATATAATAGTATATAATAGCATAGAATATAATAGTATATAATCGAATAGCATATAATATAATAGAATAGAATAGTATAGAATAGCATATAATAGAATAGAATAGTATATAATAGAATAGTATGGAATATAATTGTATAGAATATAATAGTATATAATCGAATAGTATAGAATATAATTGTATATAATATAATAGTATATACTAGAATAGTATAGAATAGAATAAAATAGTATGTAATAGAATAGTATATAATAGAATAGTATAAAATAGAATAGTATAGAATATAATAGAATAGAATAGTATATAATAGAATAGTATAGAATATAATAGAATAGAATATAATAGAATAGAATATAATAGAATAGAATAGTATATAATAGAATAGTATAGAATATAATAGAATAGAATATAATAGAATAGAATAGTATATAATAGAATAGTATAGAATATAATAGAATAGAATATAATAGAATAGAATAGTATAGAATATACTAGAATAGTATATACTAGAATAGTATAGAATAGAATAAAATAGTATATAATAGAATAGTATATAATAGAATAGTATATAATAGAATAGTATAGAATAGAATAGTATAAAATAGAATAGTATAGAATATAATAGAATAGAATATAATAGAATAGAATATAATAGAATAGAATAGTATATAATAGAATAGTATAGAATAGAATAGTATAGAATAGAATAAAATAGTATATAATAGAATAGTATATAATAGAATAGTATATAATAGAATAGTATAGAATATAATAGAATAGAATATAATAGAATAGAATAGTATATAATAGAATAGTATATAATAGAATAGAATAGTATATAATAGAATAGTATAGAATATAATAGAATAGAATATAATAGAATAGAATAGTATATAATAGAATAGTATAGAATATAATAGAATAGAATATAATAGAATAGAATAGTATAGAATATACTAGAATAGTATATACTAGAATAGTATATAATAGAATAGAATAGTATATAATAGAATAGTATAGAATATAATAGAATAGAATATAATAGTATATAATAGAATAGTATAGAATATAATAGAATAGAATATAATAGAATAGAATATAATAGAATAGAATAGTATATAATAGAATAGTATAGAATATAATAGAATAGAATATAATAGAATAGAATAGTATATAATAGAATAGTATAGAATATAATAGAATAGAATATAATAGAATAGAATAGTATATAATAGAATAGTATATAATAGAATAGAATAAAATAGTATATAATAGAATAGAATATAATAGAATAGTATATACTAGAATAGTATAGAATAGAATAGTATAGAATATAATAGTATATAATAGAATAGAATAGTATATAATAGAATAGTATATAATAGAATAGTATATAATAGAATAGTATAGAATAGAATAGTATAAAATAGAATAGTATATAATAGAATAGTATATAATAGAATAGTATATAATATAATAGTATAGAATAGAATAGTATAAAATAGAATAGTATAGAATATAATAGAATAGAATATAATAGAATAGAATAGTATATAATAGAATAGTATATAATAGAATAGTATATAATAGAATAGTATAGAATAGAATAGTATAGAATAGAATAGTATATAATAGAATAGTATATAATAGAATAGTATATAATAGAATAGTATAGAATAGAATAGTATAAAATAGAATAGTATAGAATATAATAGAATAGAATATAATAGAATAGAATATAATAGAATAGAATAGTATATAATAGAATAGTATAGAATAGAATAGTATATAATAGAATAAAATAGTATATACTAGAATAGTATAGAATAGAATAGTATATACTAGAATAGTATAGAATAGAATAGTATATAATAGAATAGTATAGAATAGAATAGTATAGAATAGAATAGTATAAAATATAATAGTATAGAATAGAATAGTATAGAATAGAATAGTATAGAATAGAATAGTATAGAATAGAATAGTATATAATAGAATAGTATAGAATAGAATAGTATAGAATAGAATAGTATATAATCGAATAGCATATAATATAATAGAATAGAATAGTATAGAATAGCATATAATAGAATAGAATAGTATATAATAGAATAGAATAGTATATAATAGAATAGTATGGAATATAATTGTATAGAATATAATAGTATATAATCGAATAGCATATAATGTAATAGAATATTATAGAATATAATAGTATAGAATAGCATAGAATATAATAGAATAGTATAGAATATAATAGTATAGAATAGCATAGAATATAATAGTATAGAATAGCATAGAATATAATAGTATAGAATAGTATAGAATATAATAGAATAGTATAGAATATAATAGTATATAATAGCATAGAATATAATAGTATATAATCGAATAGCATATAATATAATAGAATAGAATAGTATAGAATAGCATATAATAGAATAGAATAGTATATAATAGAATAGTATGGAATATAATTGTATAGAATATAATAGTATATAATCGAATAGTATAGAATATAATTGTATATAATATAATAGTATATACTAGAATAGTATAGAATAGAATAAAATAGTATGTAATAGAATAGTATATAATAGAATAGTATAAAATAGAATAGTATAGAATATAATAGAATAGAATAGTATATAATAGAATAGTATAGAATATAATAGAATAGAATATAATAGAATAGAATATAATAGAATAGAATAGTATATAATAGAATAGTATAGAATATAATAGAATAGAATATAATAGAATAGAATAGTATATAATAGAATAGTATAGAATATAATAGAATAGAATATAATAGAATAGAATAGTATAGAATATACTAGAATAGTATATACTAGAATAGTATAGAATAGAATAAAATAGTATATAATAGAATAGTATATAATAGAATAGTATATAATAGAATAGTATAGAATAGAATAGTATAAAATAGAATAGTATAGAATATAATAGAATAGAATATAATAGAATAGAATATAATAGAATAGAATAGTATATAATAGAATAGTATAGAATATAATAGAATAGAATATAATAGAATAGAATAGTATATAATAGAATAGTATAGAATATAATAGAATAGAATATAATAGAATAGAATAGTATAGAATATACTAGAATAGTATATACTAGAATAGTATAGAATAGAATAAAATAGTATATAATAGAATAGTATATAATAGAATAGTATATAATAGAATAGTATAGAATAGAATAGTATAAAATAGAATAGTATAGAATATAATAGAATAGAATATAATAGAATAGAATATAATAGAATAGAATAGTATATAATAGAATAGTATAGAATAGAATAGTATAGAATAGAATAAAATAGTATATAATAGAATAGTATATAATAGAATAGTATATAATAGAATAGTATAGAATATAATAGAATAGAATATAATAGAATAGAATAGTATATAATAGAATAGTATATAATAGAATAGAATAGTATATAATAGAATAGTATAGAATATAATAGAATAGAATATAATAGAATAGAATAGTATATAATAGAATAGTATAGAATATAATAGAATAGAATATAATAGAATAGAATAGTATAGAATATACTAGAATAGTATATACTAGAATAGTATATAATAGAATAGAATAGTATATAATAGAATAGTATAGAATATAATAGAATAGAATATAATAGTATATAATAGAATAGTATAGAATATAATAGAATAGAATATAATAGAATAGAATATAATAGAATAGAATAGTATATAATAGAATAGTATAGAATATAATAGAATAGAATATAATAGAATAGAATAGTATATAATAGAATAGTATAGAATATAATAGAATAGAATATAATAGAATAGAATAGTATATAATAGAATAGTATATAATAGAATAGAATAAAATAGTATATAATAGAATAGAATATAATAGAATAGTATATACTAGAATAGTATAGAATAGAATAGTATAGAATATAATAGTATATAATAGAATAGTATATAATAGAATAGTATATAATATAATAGTATAGAATAGAATAGTATAGAATAGAATAGTATAGAATATAATAGTATATAATAGAATAGTATATAATATAATAGTATAGAATAGAATAGTATAAAATAGAATAGTATAGAATATAATAGAATAGAATATAATAGAATAGAATAGTATAGAATATAATAGTATATAATAGAATAGTATATAATATAATAGTATAGAATAGAATAGTATAAAATAGAATAGTATAGAATATAATAGAATAGAATATAATAGAATAGAATAGTATATAATAGAATAGTATATAATAGAATAGTATATAATAGAATAGTATAGAATAGAATAGTATAGAATAGAATAGTATATAATAGAATAGTATATAATAGAATAGTATATAATAGAATAGTATAGAATAGAATAGTATAAAATAGAATAGTATAGAATATAATAGAATAGAATATAATAGAATAGAATATAATAGAATAGAATAGTATATAATAGAATAGTATAGAATAGAATAGTATATAATAGAATAAAATAGTATATACTAGAATAGTATAGAATAGAATAGTATATACTAGAATAGTATAGAATAGAATAGTATATAATAGAATAGTATAGAATAGAATAGTATAGAATAGAATAGTATAAAATATAATAGTATAGAATAGAATAGTATAGAATAGAATAGTATAGAATAGAATAGTATAGAATAGAATAGTATATAATAGAATAGTATAGAATAGAATAGTATAGAATAGAATAGTATATACTAGAATAGTATAGAATAGAATAGTATAGAATAGAATAGTATATAATAGAATAGTATAGAATAGAATAGTATATACTAGAATAGTATAGAATAGAATAGTATATAATAGAATAGTATAGAATAGAATAGTATAGAATAGAATAGTATAAAATAGAATAGTATAGAATAGAATAGTATATAATAGAATAGTATAGAATAGAATAGTATATAATAGAATAGTATAGAATAGAATAGTATATACTAGAATAGTATAGAATAGAATAGTATAGAATAGAATAGTATATAATAGAATAGTATAGAATAGAATAGTATATACTAGAATAGTATAGAATAGAATAGTATAGAATAGAATAGTATATAATAGAATAGTATAGAATAGAATAGTATATACTAGAATAGTATAGAATAGAATAGTATATAATAGAATAGTATAGAATAGAATAGTATAAAATAGAATAGTATAGAATAGAATAGTATAAAATAGAATAGTATAGAATATAATAGAATAGAATAGTATATAATAGAATAGTATAGAATATACTAAAATAGTATATACTAGAATAGTATAGAATAGAATAGTATATAATAGAATAGTATAGAATAGAATAGTATAGAATAGAATAGTATAGAATAGAATAGTATAAAATAGAATAGTATAGAATAGAATAGTATAGAATAGTATATAATAAAATAGTATATAATAGAATAGTATATAATCGAATAGTATAGAATAGAATAGAATAGAATAGAATAGAATAGTATATAATAGAATAGTATAGAATAGTATATAATAAAATAGTATATAATAGAATAGTATATAATATAATAGTGTAAAATAGAATAGTATAGAATAGTATATAATAAAATAGTATATAATAGAATAGTATATAATAGAATAGTATAGAATATAATAGTATAGAATATAATAGTATAGAATAGAATAGTATAGAATAGAATAGTATAGAATAGAATAGTATAGAATAGAATAGTATAGAATAGAATAGTATATAATAGAATAGTATAGAATATAATAGTATAGAATATAATAGTATAGAATAGAATAGTATAGAATAGAATAGTATAGAATAGAATAGTATAGAATAGAATAGTATAGAATAGAATAGTATATAATAGAATAGTATAGAATAGAATAGTATAGAATATAATAGTATAGAATAGAATAGTATATAATAGAATAGTATATAATAGAATAGTATAGAATAGAATAGTATAGAATATAATAGTATAGAATAGAATAGTATATAATAGAATAGTATAGAATATAATAGTATAGAATAGAATAGTATAGAATAGAATAGTATAGAATAGAATAGTATATAATAGAATAGTATAGAATAGAATAGTATAGAATATAATAGTATAGAATAGAATAGTATAGAATAGAATAGTATATAATAGAATAGTATAGAATATAATAGTATAGAATAGAATAGAATAGAATAGAATAGAATAGTATAGAATAGAATAGTATAGAATAGAATAGAATAGAATAGTATATAATAGAATAGTATAGAATAGTATATAATAAAATAGTATATAATAGAATAGTATATAATAGAATAGTATAGAATAGAATAGTATAAAATAGAATAGTATAGAATATAATAGAATAGAATATAATAGAATAGAATAGTATATAATAGAATAGTATAGAATAGAATAGTATAGAATAGAATAGTATATAATAGAATAGTATAGAATAGAATAGTATAGAATAGAATAGTATAGAATATAATAGTATAGAATAGAATAGTATAGAATAGAATAGTATATAATAGAATAGTATAGAATATAATAGTATAGAATAGAATAGAATAGAATAGAATAGAATAGTATAGAATAGAATAGTATAGAATAGAATAGAATAGAATAGTATATAATAGAATAGTATAGAATAGTATATAATAAAATAGTATATAATAGAATAGTATATAATAGAATAGTATAGAATAGAATAGTATAAAATAGAATAGTATAGAATATAATAGAATAGAATATAATAGAATAGAATATAATAGAATAGAATAGTATATAATAGAATAGTATAGAATATAATAGAATAGAATATAATAGAATAGAATAGTATATAATAGAATAGTATAGAATATAATAGAATAGAATATAATAGAATAGAATAGTATAGAATATACTAGAATAGTATATACTAGAATAGTATAGAATAGAATAAAATAGTATATAATAGAATAGTATATAATAGAATAGTATATAATAGAATAGTATAGAATAGAATAGTATAAAATAGAATAGTATAGAATATAATAGAATAGAATATAATAGAATAGAATATAATAGAATAGAATAGTATATAATAGAATAGTATAGAATAGAATAGTATAGAATAGAATAAAATAGTATATAATAGAATAGTATATAATAGAATAGTATATAATAGAATAGTATAGAATATAATAGAATAGAATATAATAGAATAGAATAGTATATAATAGAATAGTATATAATAGAATAGAATAGTATAGAATATAATAGAATAGAATATAATAGAATAGAATAGTATATAATAGAATAGTATAGAATATAATAGAATAGAATATAATAGAATAGAATAGTATAGAATATACTAGAATAGTATATACTAGAATAGTATATAATAGAATAGAATAGTATATAATAGAATAGTATAGAATATAATAGAATAGAATATAATAGTATATAATAGAATAGTATAGAATATAATAGAATAGAATATAATAGAATAGAATATAATAGAATAGAATAGTATATAATAGAATAGTATAGAATATAATAGAATAGAATATAATAGAATAGAATAGTATATAATAGAATAGTATAGAATATAATAGAATAGAATATAATAGAATAGAATAGTATATAATAGAATAGTATATAATAGAATAGAATAAAATAGTATATAATAGAATAGAATATAATAGAATAGTATATACTAGAATAGTATAGAATAGAATAGTATAGAATATAATAGTATATAATAGAATAGAATAGTATATAATAGAATAGTATATAATAGAATAGTATATAATAGAATAGTATAGAATAGAATAGTATAAAATAGAATAGTATATAATAGAATAGTATATAATAGAATAGTATATAATATAATAGTATAGAATAGAATAGTATAAAATAGAATAGTATAGAATATAATAGAATAGAATATAATAGAATAGAATAGTATATAATAGAATAGTATATAATAGAATAGTATATAATAGAATAGTATAGAATAGAATAGTATAGAATAGAATAGTATATAATAGAATAGTATATAATAGAATAGTATATAATAGAATAGTATAGAATAGAATAGTATAAAATAGAATAGTATAGAATATAATAGAATAGAATATAATAGAATAGAATATAATAGAATAGAATAGTATATAATAGAATAGTATAGAATAGAATAGTATATAATAGAATAAAATAGTATATACTAGAATAGTATAGAATAGAATAGTATATACTAGAATAGTATAGAATAGAATAGTATATAATAGAATAGTATAGAATAGAATAGTATAGAATAGAATAGTATAAAATATAATAGTATAGAATAGAATAGTATAGAATAGAATAGTATAGAATAGAATAGTATAGAATAGAATAGTATATAATAGAATAGTATAGAATAGAATAGTATAGAATAGAATAGTATATAATCGAATAGCATATAATATAATAGAATAGAATAGTATAGAATAGCATATAATAGAATAGAATAGTATATAATAGAATAGAATAGTATATAATAGAATAGTATGGAATATAATTGTATAGAATATAATAGTATATAATCGAATAGCATATAATGTAATAGAATATTATAGAATATAATAGTATAGAATAGCATAGAATATAATAGAATAGTATAGAATATAATAGTATAGAATAGCATAGAATATAATAGTATAGAATAGTATAGAATATAATAGAATAGTATAGAATATAATAGTATATAATAGCATAGAATATAATAGTATATAATCGAATAGCATATAATATAATAGAATAGAATAGTATAGAATAGCATATAATAGAATAGAATAGTATATAATAGAATAGTATGGAATATAATTGTATAGAATATAATAGTATATAATCGAATAGTATAGAATATAATTGTATATAATATAATAGTATATACTAGAATAGTATAGAATAGAATAAAATAGTATGTAATAGAATAGTATATAATAGAATAGTATAAAATAGAATAGTATAGAATATAATAGAATAGAATAGTATATAATAGAATAGTATAGAATATAATAGAATAGAATATAATAGAATAGAATATAATAGAATAGAATAGTATATAATAGAATAGTATAGAATATAATAGAATAGAATATAATAGAATAGAATAGTATATAATAGAATAGTATAGAATATAATAGAATAGAATATAATAGAATAGAATAGTATAGAATATACTAGAATAGTATATACTAGAATAGTATAGAATAGAATAAAATAGTATATAATAGAATAGTATATAATAGAATAGTATATAATAGAATAGTATAGAATAGAATAGTATAAAATAGAATAGTATAGAATATAATAGAATAGAATATAATAGAATAGAATATAATAGAATAGAATAGTATATAATAGAATAGTATAGAATATAATAGAATAGAATATAATAGAATAGAATAGTATATAATAGAATAGTATAGAATATAATAGAATAGAATATAATAGAATAGAATAGTATAGAATATACTAGAATAGTATATACTAGAATAGTATAGAATAGAATAAAATAGTATATAATAGAATAGTATATAATAGAATAGTATATAATAGAATAGTATAGAATAGAATAGTATAAAATAGAATAGTATAGAATATAATAGAATAGAATATAATAGAATAGAATATAATAGAATAGAATAGTATATAATAGAATAGTATAGAATAGAATAGTATAGAATAGAATAAAATAGTATATAATAGAATAGTATATAATAGAATAGTATATAATAGAATAGTATAGAATATAATAGAATAGAATATAATAGAATAGAATAGTATATAATAGAATAGTATATAATAGAATAGAATAGTATATAATAGAATAGTATAGAATATAATAGAATAGAATATAATAGAATAGAATAGTATATAATAGAATAGTATAGAATATAATAGAATAGAATATAATAGAATAGAATAGTATAGAATATACTAGAATAGTATATACTAGAATAGTATATAATAGAATAGAATAGTATATAATAGAATAGTATAGAATATAATAGAATAGAATATAATAGTATATAATAGAATAGTATAGAATATAATAGAATAGAATATAATAGAATAGAATATAATAGAATAGAATAGTATATAATAGAATAGTATAGAATATAATAGAATAGAATATAATAGAATAGAATAGTATATAATAGAATAGTATAGAATATAATAGAATAGAATATAATAGAATAGAATAGTATATAATAGAATAGTATATAATAGAATAGAATAAAATAGTATATAATAGAATAGAATATAATAGAATAGTATATACTAGAATAGTATAGAATAGAATAGTATAGAATATAATAGTATATAATAGAATAGTATATAATAGAATAGTATATAATATAATAGTATAGAATAGAATAGTATAAAATAGAATAGTATAGAATAGAATAGTATAGAATAGAATAGTATATAATAGAATAGTATAGAATAGAATAGTATAAAATAGAATAGTATAGAATATAATAGAATAGAATATAATAGAATAGAATATAATAGAATAGAATAGTATATAATAGAATAGTATAGAATAGAATAGTATATAATAGAATAAAATAGTATATACTAGAATAGTATAGAATAGAATAGTATATACTAGAATAGTATAGAATAGAATAGTATATAATAGAATAGTATAGAATAGAATAGTATAGAATAGAATAGTATAAAATATAATAGTATAGAATAGAATAGTATAGAATAGAATAGTATAGAATAGAATAGTATAGAATAGAATAGTATATAATAGAATAGTATAGAATAGAATAGTATAGAATAGAATAGTATATACTAGAATAGTATAGAATAGAATAGTATAGAATAGAATAGTATATAATAGAATAGTATAGAATAGAATAGTATATACTAGAATAGTATAGAATAGAATAGTATATAATAGAATAGTATAGAATAGAATAGTATAGAATAGAATAGTATAAAATAGAATAGTATAGAATAGAATAGTATAAAATAGAATAGTATAGAATAGAATAGTATATAATAGAATAGTATAGAATAGAATAGTATATAATAGAATAGTATAGAATAGAATAGTATATACTAGAATAGTATAGAATAGAATAGTATAGAATAGAATAGTATATAATAGAATAGTATAGAATAGAATAGTATATACTAGAATAGTATAGAATAGAATAGTATAGAATAGAATAGTATATAATAGAATAGTATAGAATAGAATAGTATATACTAGAATAGTATAGAATAGAATAGTATATAATAGAATAGTATAGAATAGAATAGTATAGAATAGAATAGTATAAAATAGAATAGTATAGAATAGAATAGTATAAAATAGAATAGTATAGAATATAATAGAATAGAATAGTATATAATAGAATAGTATAGAATATACTAAAATAGTATATACTAGAATAGTATAGAATAGAATAGTATATAATAGAATAGTATAGAATAGAATAGTATAGAATAGAATAGTATAGAATAGAATAGTATAAAATAGAATAGTATAGAATAGAATAGTATAGAATAGTATATAATAAAATAGTATATAATAGAATAGTATATAATCGAATAGTATAGAATAGAATAGAATAGAATAGAATAGAATAGTATATAATAGAATAGTATAGAATAGTATATAATAAAATAGTATATAATAGAATAGTATATAATATAATAGTGTAAAATAGAATAGTATAGAATAGTATATAATAAAATAGTATATAATAGAATAGTATATAATAGAATAGTATAGAATATAATAGTATAGAATAGAATAGTATAGAATAGAATAGTATAGAATAGAATAGTATAGAATAGAATAGTATAGAATAGAATAGTATATAATAGAATAGTATAGAATAGAATAGTATAGAATAGAATAGTATAGAATATAATAGAATAGAATAGAATAGTATAAAATAGAATAGTATAGAATATAATAGTATAGAATATAATAGTATAGAATAGAATAGTATAGAATAGAATAGTATAGAATAGAATAGTATAGAATAGAATAGTATATAATAGAATAGTATAGAATAGAATAGTATAGAATAGAATAGTATAGAATATAATAGTATAGAATAGAATAGTATAGAATAGAATAGTATATAATAGAATAGTATAGAATATAATAGTATAGAATAGAATAGAATAGAATAGAATAGAATAGTATAGAATAGAATAGTATAGAATAGAATAGAATAGAATAGTATATAATAGAATAGTATAGATTAGTATATAATAAAATAGTATATAATAGAATAGTATATAATATAATAGTGTAAAATAGAATAGTATAGAATATAATAGTATAAAATAGAATAGTATAGAATATAATAGTATAGAATAGAATAGTATAGAATAGAATAGTATAGAATAGAATAGTATAGAATATAATAGTATAGAATAGAATAGTATAGAATATAATAGTATAAAATAGAATAGTATAGAATATAATAGTATAAAATAGAATAGTATAGAATATAATAGTATATAATAGAATAGTATAGAATATAATAGTATAGAATAGAATAGTATAGAATATAATAGTATAAAATAGAATAGTATAGAATAGAATAGTATATAATAGAATAGTATAGAATATAATAGTATAGAATAGAATAGTATAGAATAGAATAGTATAGAATATAATAGTATGAAATAGAATAGTATATAATAGAATAGTATAAAATATAATAGTATAGAATAGAATAGTATAGAATAGCATCATATAGAATATAATAGTATAGAATAGAATAGTATAGAATATAATAGTATAGAATAGAATAGTATAGAATATAATAGTATAGAATAGAATAGTATAGAATATAATAGTATAGAATAGAATAGTATAGAATAGAATAGTATAGAATATAATAGTATAAAATAGAATAGTATATAATAGAATAGTATAGAATATAATAGTATAGAATAGAATAGTATAGAATATAATAGTATAGAATAGAATAGTATAGAATATAATAGTATAGAATAGAATAGTATAGAATAGAATAGTATATAATAGAATAGTATAGAATATAATAGTATAGAATAGAATAGTATAGAATATAATAGTATATAATAAAATAGTATATAATAGAATAGTATAGAATATAATAGTATAGAATAGAATAGTATAGAATATAATAGTATAGAATAGAATAGTATAGAATAGAATAGTATATAATAGAATAGTATAGAATATAATAGTATAGAATAGAATAGTATAGAATAGAATAGTATAGAATATAATAGTATAAAATAGAATAGTATATAATAGAATAGTATAGAATAGAATAGTATATAATAGAATAGTATAGAATATAATAGTATAGAATAGAATAGTATAGAATATAATAGTATAGAATAGAATAGTATAGAATATAATAGTATAGAATAGAATAGTATAGAATATAATAGTATATAATAAAATAGTATATAATAGAATAGTATAGAATATAATAGTATAGAATAGAATAGTATAGAATATAATAGTATATAATAGAATAGTATATAATAGAATAGTATAGAATAAAATAGTATAGAATATAATAGAATAGTATATAATAGAATAGTATATAATAGAATAGTATATAATAGAATAGTATATAATAGAATAGTATAGAATAGAATAGTATAGAATAGAATAGTATAGAATAGAATAGTATATAATAGAATAGTATAGAATAGAATAGTATATAATAGAATAGTATAGAATATAATAGTATAGAATAGAATAGTATAGAATATAATAGTATAGAATAGAATAGTATAGAATAGAATAGTATATAATAGAATAGTATAGAATATAATAGTATAGAATAGAATAGTATAGAATATAATAGTATAGAATAGAATAGTATAGAATAGAATAGTATATAATAGAATAGTATATAATAGAATAGTATAGAATAGAATAGTATATAATAGAATAGTATAGAATATAATAGTATATAATAGAATAGTATAGAATAGAATAGTATATAATAGAATAGTATAGAATAGAATAGTATATAATAGAATAGTATAGAATATAATAGTATAGAATAGAATAGTATAGAATATAATAGTATAGAATAGAATAGTATAGAATATAATAGTATATAATAAAATAGTATATAATAGAATAGTATAGAATATAATAGTATAGAATAGAATAGTATAGAATATAATAGTATATAATAGAATAGTATATAATAGAATAGTATAGAATAAAATAGTATAGAATATAATAGTATAGAATAAAATAGTATAGAATAGAATAGTATAGAATATAATAGTATAGAATATAATAGTATAGAATAGAATAGTATAGAATAGAATAGTATATAATAGAATAGTATATAATAAAATAGTATATAATAGAATAGTATAGAATAAAATAGTATAGAATAGAATAGTATATAATAGAATAGTATATAATAGAATAGTATAGAATAAAATAGTATAGAATAGAATAGTATAGAATATAATAGTATAGAATAGAATAGTATAGAATATAATAGTATATAATAAAATAGTATATAATAGAATAGTATAGAATATAATAGTATAGAATAGAATAGTATAGAATATAATAGTATATAATAGAATAGTATATAATAGAATAGTATAGAATAAAATAGTATAGAATATAATAGTATAGAATAAAATAGTATAGAATAGAATAGTATAGAATATAATAGTATAGAATATAATAGTATAGAATAGAATAGTATAGAATAGAATAGTATAGAATATAATAGTATATAATAAAATAGTATATAATAGAATAGTATAGAATAAAATAGTATAGAATATAATAGTATATAATAAAATAGTATATAATAGAATAGTATAGAATATAATAGTATAGAATAGAATAGTATAGAATATAATAGTATAGAATAGAATAGTATAGAATAGAATAGTATATAATAGAATAGTATAGAATATAATAGTATAGAATAGAATAGTATAGAATATAATAGTATAGAATAGAATAGTATAGAATAGAATAGTATATAATAGAATAGTATAGAATATAATAGTATAGAATAGAATAGTATAGAATAGAATAGTATAGAATATAATAGTATAAAATAGAATAGTATATAATAGAATAGTATAGAATAGAATAGTATAGAATATAATAGTATAGAATATAATAGTATAGAATATAATAGTATAGAATAGAATAGTATAGAATAGAATAGTATAGAATAGAATAGTATAGAATAGAATAGTATATAATAGAATAGTATAGAATATAATAGTATAGAATATAATAGTATAGAATAAAATAGTATAGAATAGAATAGTATAGAATAGAATAGTATAGAATAGAATAGTATATAATAGAATAGTATAGAATATAATAGAATAGAATATAATAGTATAGAATAGAATAGTATAGAATATAATAGTATAAAATAGAATAGTATATAATATAATAGTATAGAATATAATAGTATAGAATAGAATAGTATAGAATATAATAGTATAGAATAGAATAGTATAGAATATAATAGTATAGAATAGAATAGTATAGAATATAATAGTATAGAATAGAATAGTATAGAATATAATAGTATAGAATAGAATAGTATAGAATATAATAGTATAAAATAGAATAGTATAGAATATAATAGTATAGAATAGAATAGTATAGAATATAATAGTATAGAATAGAATAGTATAGAATAGAATAGTATAGAATATAATAGTATAGAATAGAATAGTATAAAATAGAATAGTATAGAATAGAATAGTATATAATAGAATAGAATAGAATAAAATAGTATATAATAGAATAGTATAGAATATAATAGAATAGAATAGAATAGTATATAATAGAATAGTATAGAATATAATAGTATATAATATAATAGTATAGAATATAATAGTATAGAATAGAATAGTATAGAATAGAATAGTATAGAATATAATAGTATAGAATAGAATAGTATATAATAGAATAGAATAGAATAAAATAGTATATAATAGAATAGTATAGAATATAATAGAATAGAATAGAATAGTATATAATAGAATAGTATAGAATATAATAGAATAGAATAAAATAGTATATAATAGAATAGTATAGAATAGAATAGTATAGAATAGAATAGTATAGAATAGAATAGAATAGAATAAAATAGTATATAATAGAATAGTATAGAATATAATAGAATAGAATAAAATAGTATATAATAGAATAGTATAGAATAGAATAGTATATACTAGAATAGTATAGAATAGAATAGTATATAATATAATAGTATAGAATATAATAGTATAGAATAGAATAGTATAGAATAGCATCATATAGAATATAATAGTATAGTATCCCTCCATCCCATGATATCTCAACACCAGAGGCCTGCCAGACATCAGATGTTTCGATACAGGGTGGGAAGATCACCACCTAATAACAAAAGCCCAACGCCAGCAGCTATCTATCAGATCACTTAGCCTGACTACGTTTTAATTCAGTTTTAAGAGATGAACATTCACAAGTGTTTAACCAGGTTTATTTAGCCAGGTAAGTCACGGAGAAAAAGGATCTTATAATTAAACTTTGATCATTGACCAATTGAACAGCTACACGTAAACACTATTGAATTCCCGAATGTTTCAGGCGCCAGAGTTCGCTGGAACTGACCCTCATGATGGTTTGCAGTGGCAAGGTGCCGTCTGAGAAGCGGTGAATGAAGACGGTTTCCAACAGCCTTCTGAAGTAGTGGAAACAGTGACACACACACGCCAACCTACAGCAGTAGAGAGTAGGGGGTAAAGTGGGGGAAGAGAAGGTAGTGGTAGTAGTAAAGAGGACGAGTGGGGGTAGAGAAGAGGTAGAGTGGGGGTAGTGAAGGGGGAAGAGAAGGGGGTAGAGTGGGGGAAGATAAGGTAGTGGTAGTAGTAAAGAGGACGAGTGGGGGTAGAGAAGAGGTAGAGTGGGGGTAGTGAAGGGGAAAGAGAAGGGGGTAGAGTGGGGGAAGAGAAGGTAGTGGTAGTAGTAAAGAGGACGAGTGGGGGTAGAGAAGAGGTAGAGTGGGGGTAGTGAAGGGGGAAGAGAAGGGGGTAGAGTGGGGGAAGAGAAGGGGGTAGAGTGGGGGTATAGAAGGGGGAAGAGAAGGGGGTAGAGTGGGGGTATAGAAGAGGCTAGAGTGGGGGTAGAGTGGGGGTATAGAAGGGGCTAGAGTGGGGGTAGAGTAGGGGGTAGAGAAGAGGTAGAGTGGGGGTAGAGTGAGGGTAGAGAAGCTATCATTATTTTGTAGTTGACCTTTTGACCCTAGGTGAATTGACTGACAGCATGTTCTCTTTCACAGCAACGACACAGACATTCTAGACTATTGTAGCAACCTTAACTCAATACCTAGAGACCTCGTCAAGAGATTCAGATCTCTTGACATAAAAGCTAAGGTGTTGGGTTGACAGTCGCTGGACCCGGGTTCTAGTCCCGGTCGGGGCTACCCCCAAATATAGCTACATTGGTGTCAGAAGTGTGATGGCACCTGTGAGGCCATCGGAGAAGAGTACAGAGAAACTTGAGGACACACTCTCCCGAAGGAAGCCGCTGGACCGGTCGGGGCTACCCTTGGAATTTCCTACCATATACGTACGTGACCACTGAGCAGGGATTGGAGGTATAGTCATCTTTCTGCTCGTAGACGTTGAGGAGATGGAGGAAGAAGAAAAGGTAGATGAAGAGAGGTCCGATGCACTCCGCCAGAAACACCTGTACAGGAGAGGAGAGGTTATATACACCTGTACAGGAGAGGAGAGGTCATATACACCTGTACAGGAGAAGAGAGGTCCGATGCACTCCGCCAGGAGAGGAGAGGTCATATACACCTGTACAGGAGAAGAGAGGTCCGATGCACTCCGCCAGAAACACCTGTACAGGAGAGGAGAGGTCAGCTACACCTGTACAGGAGAGGAGAGGTTATATACACCTGTCCAGGAGAAGAGAGGTCAGATACACCTGTTCAGGAGGAGAGAGGTTATATACACCTGTACAGGAGAAGAGAGGTCAGATACACCTGTACAGGAGAAGAGAGGTTATATACACCTGTTCAGGAGGAGAGAGGTCAGATACACCTGTACAGGAGAGGAGAGGTCAGATACACCTGTACAGGAGAAGAGAGGTCCGATGCACTCCGCCAGAAACACCTGTACAGGAGAGGAGAGGTCAGATACACCTGTACAGGAGAGGAGAGGTCAGATACACCTGTACAGGAGAAGAGAGGTCAGATACACCTGTACAGGGGAAGAGAGGTCCGATGCACTCCGCCAGAAACACCTGTACAGGAGAAGAGAGGTCAGATACACCTGTACAGGAGAAGAGAGGTCAGATACACTTGTACAGGAGAAGAGAGGTCAGATACACCTGTACAAGAGAAGAGAGGTCAGATACACCTGTACTATACACCTGTACAGGAGAAGAGAGGTCAGATACACTTGTACAGGAGAAGACAGGTCAGATACACTTGTACAGGAGAAGAGAGGTCATATACACCTGTACAGGAGAAGAGAGGTCAGATACACCTGTACAGGAGAAAAGGTCATATACACCTGCACAGGAGAAGAGAGGTCATATACACCTGCACAGGAGAAGAGAGGTCATATACACCTGTACAGGAGAAGATAGGTCAGATACACCTGTACAGGAGAAGAGAGGTCAGATACACCTGTACAGGAGAAGAGAGGTCAGATACACCTGTACAGGAGAAGAGAGGTCATATACACCTGTACAGGAGAAGAGAGGTCAGATACACCTGTACAGGAGAAGAGAGGTCAGATACACTCCACCAGAAATACCTGTACAGGAGAAGACATGGGTCACTGATAGGCAACATGTCCACTCACTGTTTGCTGTTCCCAAAAAACAGTACAGTGGGGAACAGCACCTTGTCCAATTTCCCAGAAACATCGTGGTCTCACCATGGTCCACCCCAGCTGCGGTCCCAGGTCGTGGAAGAACATCGTTACCGTGGTTCCCACCGGTAGATTCTCCAATACCTCATCATCCTTCAGGGACTCCCCATCTGACAAAATGTAGTGTTGTCATGGTTACAGTTCTGTATAACAAGATGATTTATTTAGCAGCCGTTTCCTGGTCACAGATTAAAACCTAGTCCTGGACTAAAAAGTACTTTCAACAGAGAATGTCCATTGGTTCTTGCTTTTCAGTCCAGGACTAGGCTTGGTGTCTCGGGGAAACGGGATCTAACTGTTTATTCAAAGAGATCTATACATAAGGGATAGTGGTGAATCGTGTTGATGTTCTGAATAGACAGGGAAGACATTAGGACATTCAACCCCCCCCCCCCCAGAGCTTCTCCACGCTCTGATGCTGCTGGTGGTCATTAGTAGTCTACCAAACTTGCTAACTGCCTGGTACTCAGCACTCTATTGTCCCCCTAATCACGCTGATATTAAAAAAACGAATCAAACACTTCATGAGTTCATGTTCCGTAACATTTCTATAGGCTATGCAATTGGGTGAGAAAACAGAGGGATGGCCTCTAATAAAAAGAAGAGAATCCCATCAGCTTTATATAGGCTAGGCCTACTATATTTATTTCTCAATTTTCCTAATATTAACCACATTGCTTCTCTTTACAAGAGGAGTATAGCCTACCTGGCTGGCATGAAAATGAATCACGGGAAAAGCATCCTCCATTCGCTAGTTAAGTGCATAGACAACTTTTCGCCCTGCCCCTGTTTCTGGACAGGTAAATGATAACGGTACATTTTAAATCAAAACAAATTTCACATAGATATTATTTAGTAAAGACAAGATTAAAACAATAATATAATAGTCAGATAGGTGAATAATACACAGTATTATCATTTTTATGTTTTATTTAAACTTTATTTAACCTTTATTTAACTAGGCAAGTCAGTTAGGAACAAATTATTATTTAAAATGACGGCCTACCCCGGCCAAACCCTAACAACGCTGGGCCAATTGTGTGCCACCCTATGGGACTCGGCCAGTTGTGACACAGCCCATGATCAAACCAGGGTCTGTAGTGATGCCTCTAGCACTGAGATGCAGTGCCTTAGACCGCTGCGCCACTCGGGAGCCCAAATTAGTGAATGATATACAGTATTATTGCTTGTGTGCAGTAAGACAAGAAACTGCAGTAAGACAAGAAACTGCAGTAAGACAAGAAACTGCGCAGGCCTTTTTTTGGCAACTTTTTCAATTCATAGTCGCACACCTAGCCCATAGGCTTTTATGTTTTGATAAGGTTTGTATCACATCTGAAGTGGCCAAAAAACTTCTTAAAATGAAGCACATTAATACGATTGTTTTGTGTGTAGAGCCTAACTTGCAGACATACGCAGCACGTGAGTTTCAAGTTTGGGGAAGATAATTTTCACCGTAGAAATGCACCTTTATGATAAAAGCTCTGGTAACGCTTGCCATGCGGTAGCAGAGAGAACAGTCTATGACTAGGGTGACTGGAGTTTTTGACAATTTTGTATGCCTTACTCTGACACCGCCTGGTGTAGAGGTCCTGGATGGCAGGATGCTTGGCTGCAGTGATGTTTTGGGCAGTACACATACCCTCTGTAGCGCCTTACGGTCGGATGCCGAGCAGTTGCCATACCAGGCAGTGATGCAACCGGCTAGGATGCTCTCGATGGTGCAGCTGTATATTTGCCAAATATTTTCAGTCTCCTGAGTGGGAAAAGGTTTTGTCATGCCCTCTTCACGAATGTCTTGGTGTGTTTGGACCATGATAGTTTGTTGGCGATGTGGACACCAAGGAACTTGAAACTCTCAACCCGCTCCACTACAGGCCTGTTGATGTGGATGGGGGCCTGTTGATGTGGATGGGGGCCTGATGATGTGGATGGGGGCCTGTTGATGTGGATGGGGGCCTGTTGATGTGGATGGGGGCCTGTTTGGCTCTCCTTTTCTTGTAGTCCACGATCAGCTCCTTTGTCTTGCTCACATTGAGGGAGAGGTTGTTGAACTGGCACCACGCTGCCAGGTCTCTGACCTCCTCCCTATAGTCAACGAACAGCATTCTTACATACTGTAGGTGTTCATTTTGTCCAGGTGGGAAAGGGCAGTGCGTCATCTGTGGATCTTTTGGGGCGGTATGCGAATTGGAGTGGGTCTAGGGTTTCGGGGAGGATGGTGCTGATGTGAACCATGACCAGCCTTTCAAAGCACTTCATTGCTACCGACGTGAGTGCCACGGAGCGATGGTCATTTAGTCAGGTTATCTTGGAGTTCTTGGGCACAGGGACTATGGTGGTTTGCTTGAAACATGTAGGTATTACAGACTCGGTCAGGGAGAGGTTGAAAATGTCAGTGAGTACAACGATTCTTTGAAGCCATTCAGTCCCATTCAGTCCCATCCAGCCCCATTCAGTCCCATTCAGCCCCATTCAGCCCCATTCAGTCCCATTCAGTCCCATCCAGCCCCATTCAGTCCCATTCAGTCCCATTCAGCCCCATTCAGTCCCATTCAGTCCCATTCAGCCCCATTCATTCCCATTCAGCCCCATTCAGCCCCATTCATTCCCATTCAGCCCCATTCAGTCCCATTCAGCCCCATTCAGTCCCATTCAGCCCCATTCAGTCCCATTCAGACCCATTCAGACCCATTCAGACCCATTCAGTCCCATTCAGACCCATTCAGCCCCATTCAGTCCCATTCAGTCCCATTCAGCCCCATTCAGCAATATGGCGCACTTCAGTACATAGTGACAGTGCTGATGTCCTCCACGTACAGTATTACTATGGAAAACTTCCGACGGCTCATGAAGCCGGAAGTATTTGAATGTGGTTTTAATGCCTTTGATTTAAACGCATAGACATGAACACATAGACACACACACACACACACACACACACACACACACACACACACACACACACACACACACACACACACACACACACACACACACACACACACACACACACACACACACACACACACACACACACACACACACACACACCGAGTGTTAACCGACACCCCTTCCTGATTTTTAAGATGAAAGGAGTTAATTAAACCTCCCCAGATTGGGGTGGCAGGTAGCCTACTGGCAGGTAGCCTACTGGCAGGTAGCCTACTGGTTAAGTGCGTTATGGCAGTAACTGAAAGGTTTCTGGTTTGGCTCCCTGAACCAACTAGGTGAAAAGTCTGGCAATGTGCTCTTGAACAAGGCAAAACCCTACGCTTTGGTTAAAATACGTTGTTACATGACTAAAATGTAATCAGGCTTGACTTCCGTGCCCTGTTACTCTGTCCTACCAAAGCTATGGCCCTCTGAGAGACCAGGGTTCAAATAGTACTTGCTTTCTTTCAATATCATGTTTGATTTAGCCTGCATGGAGTATCAGATGGGCAGGAATGCATGCACACAAACACACATATCTCATATCTCATAGCCACAGTCCTCTCTGTGACCTGCTATTGGCCAGCTAGTGCTTTTGGCACAGAACCTTACAAGACCTATCTGTTATGTCAGAGAAGTTCAGGTCATGCTCTCAGCTGTCCAGGCTCCTCGGGTGGTGTCAAAACATCATCAGGTTACAGTTATGTCTTCCAGTCCGTCATATGAGAGGTCATGTGACAAAAGAGAATGTGGGCACAGATTAAGGCAGAGTCACAAAATTTCATTAGCCGGTGATAACTGTCGCTCTCACAGTAATTGACCGTTAATTAATGTAAACATATTTAGCCTTTAATGACTTCGACACACAGCCTACAAGTCACTGATGCAGACCTTTGGAACATCTGCATGTTAAAATGTCTAATAAATACATGAAATACATTCTACACCTTCACAATAAATCCATGATTTATTTTAGACAGGTCTAAAGAAACATGATAAGAGGGAAATGTAGTCTATTTCAGAAGATCAGAATAGCATCCTCTGGGTCAATCCTTACGTTAGGTCCTGATCTGGCTGTGCCATATGGCTGTGGGCTACATCCTCTGAGTCAATCCTTCTGTTAGGTCCTGATCTGGCTGTGCCATATGGCTGTGGGCTACATCCTCTGAGTCAATCCTTCTGTTAGGTCCTGATCTGGATGTGCCATATGGCTGTGGGCTACATCCTCTGAGTCAATCCTTCTGTTAGGTCCTGATCTGGATGTGCCATATGGCTGTGGGCTACATCCTCTGAGTCAATCCTTCTGTTAGGTCCTGATCTGGCTGTGCCATATGGCTGTGGGCTACATCCTCTGAGTCAATCCTTCTGTTAGGTCCTGATCTGGATGTGCCATATGGCTGTGGGCTACATCCTCTGAGTCAATCCTTCTGTTAGGTCCTGATCTGGCTGTGCCATATGGCTGTGGGCTACATCCTCTGAGTCAATCCTTCTGTTAGGTCCTGATCTGGCTGTGCCATATGGCTGTGGGCTACACTAGTTCATTGAGCAGACAAGATTTGCTGAGAATTCTGTGGCATTATTTTATATAATTTTATAGTATGAAGAATAAAATTGAACAAAGCTGAATAAAATAAGACAGGAGTATGCACATGGATTTATGTGTTGAGAGGTTAATAAATGGTACTCCTATATGCTTCATTTAGAGTTGTTTGTGTGCAAAGCCGTCATCAAGGCAAAGGGTGGCTGTTTTGAAGAATCTCAAATGTAAAATATGATTTGTTTAACACTTTTGATGATTTTCTTTGCTATTTCATAGATTTGATGTCTTCACTATTATTCCACAGTGTAAACAATTGTAAAAATCAAGAAAAACCCTAGAAGGTGTTCTGAAACTTTTGACTGGTACTGATATAAACTGATATAAACAATATGAGATATTCTATTGAAATGGTTACTTGCATAGTGGAGTCTTTATTTTATATATATATTTTTGAATCCTTTATTTAACCAGGCAACAAATTCTGATTTACAATGACGGCCTACCAGAATGCAAAAGGCCTCCTGCAGGTACGGGGATAAAATCAAAAATAAATATATATATATGTATATAAACTCAGCTAAAAAATAAACATCCTTTTTTTCAGGACCCTGTCTTTCAATGATAATTCGTAAAAATCCAAATGACTTCACAGATCTTCATTGTAAAGGGATTAAACACTGTTTCCCATGCTTGTTCAATGAACCATAAACAATGAATGCACCTGTGGAACGGTCGTTAAGACACTAACAGTTTACAGACGGTAGGCAGTGAAGGTCACAGTTATGAAAACTTAGGACACTAAAGAGGTCTTTCTACTGACTCTGAAAAACACCAAAAGAAAGATGCCCAGGGTCCCTGCTCATCTGTGTGAACGTGCCTTAGGCATGCTGCAAGGAGGCATGAGGACTGCAGATGTGGCCAGGGCAATAAATTGCAATGTCCGTACTGTGAGACGCCTAAGACAGCGCTACAGTGAGGCAGGACAGACAGTTGATCGCCCTCGCAGTGGCAGACCATGTATAGCAACACCTGCATAGGATCGGTAGATCCGAACATCACACCTGCTGGACAAGTACAGGATGGCAACAACAACAACTGCCCGAGTTACACCAGGAACGCACAATCCCTCCATCAGTGCTCAGACTGTCCGCAATAGGCTGAGAGAGGCTGGAATGAGGGCTTGTAGGCCTGTGTAAGGCAGGTCCTCACCAGACATCACCGGCAACAACGCCGCCTATGGGCACAAACCCACCATCGCTGGACCAGACAGGACTGGCAAAAAGTGCTCTTCACTGACGAGTCGCGGAGCGGGATCGATTTGGAGGTGGAGGCTCCGTCATGGTCTGGGGCAGTGTGTCACAGCATCATCAGACTGAGCTTGTTGTCATTGCAGACAATCTCAACGCTGTGCATTACAGGGAAGACATCCTCCTCCCTCATGTGGTACCCTTCCTGCAGGCTCACCCTGACATGACCCTCCAGCATGACAATGCCACCAGCCATACTGCTCATTCTGTGCGTGATTTCCTGCAAGACAGGAATGTCAGTGTTCTGCCATGGACAGCGAAGAGCCCAGATCTCAATCCCATTGAGCACTCCTGGGACCTGTTGGATGGGAGGGTGAAGGCTAGGGCCATTCCCCCCAGAAATGTCCGGGAACTTGCAGGTGCCTTGGTGGAAGAGTGGGGTAACATCTCCCAGCAAGAACTGGCAAATCTGGTGCAGTCCATGAGGAGGAGATGCACTGCAGTACTAATTGCAGCTGGTGGCCACTCCAGATACTGACTGTTACTTTTGATTTTGACCCCCCTTTGTTCAGGGACACATTATTCAATTTCTGTTAGTCACATGTCTGTGGAACTTGTTCAGTTTATGTCTCAGTTGTTGAATCTTGTTATCTTCATACAAATATTTACACATGTTAAGTTTGCTGACTTTGTGTGTTTGTGAGTTTGTGTGACATTTGTTTTGATTTACAATGGACAATGTCATCAATGCACATAATTAGAGAATGAGGACCGTTTTTCCCATGGTTCATTTTCATGCTAGCCAGGTAGGCTATACTACTTTTGTAAAGAGAAGCAATGTGCTTAATATTAGGACATTTGAGAAATAAATATAGTAGGCCTAGCCTATAGAAAGCTGATGGGATCCTCCTATTTTTAATATTGGCCATCACTCTGTTTTCTCATGCAATTATTATTTTTTAATTTTTAATTTATCCGTTATTTTACCAGGTAAGTTGACTGAGAACACGTTCTCATTTGCAACAACGACCTGGGGAATAGTTACAGGGGAGAGGAGGGGGATGAATGAGCCAATTGTAAACTGGGGATTATTAGGTGACCGTGATGGTTTGAGGGTCAGATTGGGAATTTAGCTAGGACACTGGGGTTAACACCCCTACTCTTACAATAAGTGCCATGGGATCTTTAATGACCTCAGAGAGTCAGGACACCCGTTTAACGTCCCATCCGAAAGATGGCACCCTACGCAGGGCAGAGTAGGGTGCCAATCACTGCCCTGGGGCATTGGGATATTTTTTTAGACCAGAGGAAATAGTGCCTCCTACAGGCCCTCCAACACCACTTCCAGCAGCATCTGGTCTCCCATCCAGGAACTGACCAGGACCAACCCTGCTTAGCTTCAGAAGCAAGCCAGCAGTGGTATGCAGGGTGGTATGGTTTATACCCTATATATAATTGTATATACCCTATATATAACTGTTTATACCCTATATAAAAATTGTGCAACACAACCTCATTGGCTCGCACGAAGTGTTTGATTATATTTTTGAATACATTTGCATTGACGTCAGAGTGATTAGAGGGACAATAGAGTGCTGAGTACCAGGCAGTTATCCAGTCTGGTAGGCTACTAATGACCATCAGCAGCATCCGAGCTTGGAAGAAGCCTAATTACAGTGACTAAACGGTCACGTGGAATTTGACTACCTTCATGACTCGTGACCGCCGGTGTGGCGGTAATACGGTCACCGCAACAACCCTTAGGCACAGGCTAGCCGTCCCAATAGGAAAACATTCACGTAATGACAAACAAACAGTACACTGTTGACCCGCTGGTTACTTCTAGTGTTGAAATGTGTGATAATGTTGATATTGTTCGATATTTATATACAGTTGTATTTCAAAAAATCTTCCTCCTGTCACTGTATATGTCAATGTGTATGTCAGTGACGAGGGCTTAAGGATTCAGAGGAGGGCGTACCTGGGTGAAGTGACAAAGCCTGTCTGGCTGGGTACCATTTGGGATCTGTAACCATCACAAATGACTTTAGTCACTTCAGAAACATTATTAGGACATCATCAGGGTTTGGGTCAATTCAGTCATTTCAGGAAGTAATGTGAAGTTCCGAATTCCAAATTTGGAGTTAGAATGTCAGTGTATTTCCTGAAATCTATCTATCGCCAACTGCTAAAGACGAAATACAACAAGATATTTCATGCCATCCACTGGAATAGGGAGTGTAACACACTTGCTATGACAGACAGAGACAAGACAGAGACAGAGACAGAGAAGATTGGGCCAAGACAGGACAGAGAGAGGGCGGAGACAGGCCAGAGACAAGACAGAGAGACACAGGACAGAGACAGAGCAAAGACAGAGACAGGACAGTGACAGGGCAGAGACCAGGCAGAGACTGGACAGAGACAGGGCAGAGACCAGGCAGAGACCAGGCAGAGACTGGACAGAGACTGGACAGAGACAGGGCAGAGACCAGGCAGAGACCAGGCAGAGACCGGACAGAGACCAGGCAAAGACCGGACAGAGACTGGACAGAGACAGGGCAGAGACCAGGCAGAGACTGGACAGAGACAGGGCAGATACAGGGCAGAGACCAGGCAGAGACAGAGACAGAGACAGAGACAGAGACAGAGACAGAGACAGGACAGAGACAGAGACAGGGCAGAGACCAGGCAGAGACAGGACAGAGACAGGACAGAGACAGAGACAGGACAGAGACAGGGCAGATACAGGGCAGAGACCAGACAGAGACAGAGACAGAGACAGGACAGAGACAGAGACAGAGACAGAGACAGGGCAGATACAGGGCAGAGACCAGACAGAGACAGAGACAGAGACAGGACAGAGACAGAGACAGGACAGAGACAGGACAGAGACAGGACAGAGACAGAGACAGGACAGAGACAGAGACAGGACAGAGACAGAGACAGGACAGAGACAGAGACAGGACAGAGACAGGACAGAGACAGAGACAGGACAGAGACAGAGACAGAGACAGAGACAGAGACAGGGCAGATACAGGGCAGAGACCAGACAGAGACAGAGACAGAGACAGGACAGAGACAGAGACAGGACAGAGACAGAGACAGGACAGAGACAGGACAGAGACAGGACAGAGACAGAGACAGGACAGAGACAGAGACAGGACAGAGACAGAGACAGGACAGAGACAGGACAGAGACAGGACAGAGACAGAGACAGGACAGAGACAGAGACAGGACAGAGACAGAGACAGGACAGAGACAGAGACAGGACAGAGACAGGACAGAGACAGAGACAGAGACAGAGACAGAGACAGGACAGAGACAGGACAGAGACAGAGACAGGACAGAGACAGAGACAGGACAGAGACAGAGACAGGACAGAGACAGGACAGAGACAGAGACAGAGACAGAGACAGAGACAGGACAGGACAGAGACAGGGTACTCACAGATCTTATATAATAGACACTTGATCTCTCCAATAGTGGCATTAGGTTCCACCTGACAGAATACACAGCTATTACACATAAACAAATTTACATTAAGTATCTACTGTCTCAATACCTCAGTTTCACAAAATTAAAGGGCTCTATTGAATCCTCATCCGGGAAGTTCAGCTTCACAGCATGAATGAAATGTAGCAGACTTCATTCCCAGATTAAATAGAGTCCTAAAATCAGTACTGTAGGTTGCCTCATAATACAGAATACAACTTGTGATGACAAAAAGGGACTACTACAACTACTACTTCCTAAACAGGTGAATTACAGAGTTTTTACTTTAGCAGCCAATGAAATGAAACACGGGAAGTTGTTTATAGTTTTTTACTTACCTTGTCCAAGTAGCAAAGCTTCAACTTCTTGGAATCCTGAATCTCCACCTCATAGAAAATATAATTCTTATCCTTTTTGGCCTTTCCTGCCGTCATGCCATGGGCACATCTTGCCTTTATAAACTGGGCTACCACAAAAAGGCTTTTTAAATCCATGCTTCTAATGCGTACCTTCCAGGTGTGTGGTTTTCAGGCCCTATCTGCCCTGTGGTGTGTGACTGTCGGGCCCTAGTTGCTGTGTGACAAGGGGGTTAAGATAACCTCGACATGACTAACCCTGTGGTGTGTGTGTGTGTGTGTGTGTCTGTACGTACGTGCACGTGTGTGTGTGTGTGTGTGTGTGTGTGTGTGTGTGTGTGTGTGTGTGTGTTTGCGTGCGTGTGTATATGACCCTAATAATTATCTCAGTGAGAAATAGGTTTGAGCAACATGAGAGGATGTTAGGGGGATCTGATGTTAGACTACATTGTTCCTGATGCCAATTATCTGCCATATCCTGTGGCCTTCCCCGTCAATTATTTCCATATGTGTTAGACCCATGAACACATCTCCAACCCATCAGACTAGTCTAAACATGATATGGCATCTGATAGAACGTCCTGGCGTCCCCTTGCTACATTCTGACACGGTGACATCAGGGCCGAGTCACAAAATGGCACCCGATCCCCTAGAAAGTGCACTACTTTTGATGAGGGCCCAGAAGGGATAGGCTGACATTTGGGAGGCAGTTGGAGTAGCATGTCCCTGGTTAACAGCATGGTGCTACTGTAGTAGCATGTCCCTGGCTAACAGCATGGTGCTACTGTAGTAGCATGTCCATGGCTCATAGCATGGTGCTACTCTAGTAGCATGTCCCTGGCTAACAGCATGGTGCTACTGTAGTAGCATGTCCATGGCTCATAGCATGGTGCTACTGTAGTAGCATGTCCCTGGTTAACAGCATGGTGCTACTCTAGTAGCATGTCCCTGGTTAACAGCATGGTGCTACTCTAGTAGCATGTCCCTGGTTAACAGCATGGTGCTACTCTAGTAGCATGTCCCTGGTTAACAGCATGGTGCTACTGTAGTAGCATGTCCCTGGCTAACAGCATGATGCTACTGTAGTAGCATGTCCCTGGCTAACAGCATGGTGCTACTGTAGTAGCATGTCCCTGGCTAACAGCATGGTGCTACTCTAGTAGCATGTCCCTGGCTAACAGCATGGTGCTACTCTAGTAGCATGTCCCTGGCTAACAGCATGGTGCTACTGTAGTAGCATGTCCCTGGCTAACAGCATGGTTCTACAGTAGTAGCATGTCCCTGGCTAACAGCATGGTGCTACTCTAGTAGCATGTCCCTGGCTAACAGCATGGTGCTACTCTAGTAGCATGTCCCTGGCTAACAGCATGGTTCTACAGTAGTAGCATGTCCCTGGCTAACAGCATGGTGCTACTGTAGTAGCATGTCCCTGGCTAACAGCATGGTGCTACTCTAGTAGCATGTCCCTGGCTAACAGCTCAGGGGCTTTTCAGTGTTGAGGTTTCATTGATAACCATAGTGAAGTCTGAAATGTAACATTACTGGCATACAGTATCTTTCACCACCTGTACTGGACAGAAGCATCATCTAAATCACAGTAGGCCTACATTCAATCAGATGTACTTGTTTGTGCAGTCTGCATTTAAATATACTGAGTGTACAAAACATTTGCCCTCAGAATTACATTTTTATTTTATTTTAATAGGCAAGTCAGTTAAGAACAAATTCTTATTTTCAATGACGGCCTAGTGGGTTAACTGCCTGTTCATGGGCAGAACGACAGATTTGTACCTTGTCAGCTCAGGGAGTCAACTTGCAACCTTTCGGTTACTAGGCCAACGCTCTAACCACTAGGCTACCCTGCCGCTACCCTGCCACCCCAGGTGGCTAGGCTACCCTGCCTCAATTCATTGGGCTCGACAAGGTGTTCCATAGGGATGCCGGTCCATGTTGACTCCAATGCTTTCACACAGTTGTGTCCAGTTGACTGAATGTCCTTTGGGTGGTGGACCAGTCTTTAATACACAAGGGAAACTGTTTAGTGTGAAAACCCCCAGCAGCACTGCAGTTCTGGACACAAACAGGTGCGCCTGGCACCTAAAAACCATACCCTGTTCAAAGGAACTGTAGTATTTTGCACACATACACAATCCATGTCTCAATTGTCTCAAGGCTTAAAAATCGTTCATTAACCCATAAGAGTCTAAGCCCTGTCACAGCTGGGGGGGGGGTTCTACTATACTATATGGAATTGTTTTAAGAAGGGCATTCCTAGGATCATTTTACTATTTGATTTTGAATTTTAAAAAATGTAACAATTGAAAAATATATATATAAAAAATGATTTGATAAAATAATGTATTTTGCCTTATTGCTATTAGCTCACACAAACATATTGAATAACAGATTCACAACATGGAACAACAGATAGTCCCCCCCCCCAAAAAGAAAAGCTAAACTAAGTTTGTTCTGAAGAGTCTGTCCTATGTCTGGGACATATAAGAAAGATCAGGAAACATTTTTCTTCTTCTCATGTATTTAACTCCTTATTTCTGGCACTAAACAGTCTCCATAGACATTGTACTTCCTTTCATTTTGTTCAACTGGTACCGGGGGACCTAGAGGACATACAACCGACATGTACTTCTTCGTGGGAGTCTCACCTTTACACAGAGGGGTCTTTAGTGTGTAGACCGAACTGTTTGGACGCTACAGACAGATGTTGGCAGATCGGCTGTACCGACTTCAGATGAGTCCCACGCTTGTTTGTGAGTCTCGTCTTTCCATCGAGGGGGGGGGGGGGGGTCATCGTTTTTAGGCCAAACCTTTCGGACTTTACAGACTGATTTTCGAGATGCCTCGTGTTCTGACAAACATAGCTCTAGCTCTGTCACCTTTCACCACAGAAGCAGAAGTGAGACATAGGCGGATCCAGTGGACTGAGACACATCAAATGCAAAAACCCACACGTCTCTAGATTAAACTGACAGATTTTTTATGGGGATGTTTTTATTATGCTAATTCCATTTCTGTGGGGGTGCTGACATCAACCTTAGGGGTTAACCCGTCTCCTCCTCTTCATCTAAACGGATTGAAGTGGATTTAAACAAAGGGACATCGACAAGGCTAGTTTTCACCTGGAGTCACCTGGTCAAGCAGGTGTTCATAATGTTTTGTACACTCAGTGTATAAGTGAGGTGAAGAGGGAATTTGAATTCAGCAACTCTTCAGTCCTTAAAGCCTCTTAATTCATGCATCTTTCCTTTGCGTTCAAATATAACTCTGATTTTAAAAGAGTAAAGTGCTTTGAAAAAGTCTAATGAATTACTCTTACCTCAAAGAAAGCAATTCTGCTCAGGGCTCTGTCCCGTCTCCCCTGTCCCCTCAATGATCTTCTCAACAGCTCCTCGATGTCTGAATCTGAAACAAGCCTGGCGTCAGCCTCCCGTTCCTCTCCATCTGTGTCTGAACCCGAACAGTCCCTCCAGTCACGCATCTCCTCAAAGTCCCGCAAGAGGTTCTGACACTATAACCATCTAGATAAATGGACCCATGCTCACTCCGCAAGAGGTTCTGACACTATAACCATCTAGATAAATGGACCCATGCTCTCTCCGCAAGAGGTTCTGACACTATAACCATCCAGATACATGGACCCATGCTCTCTCTGCAAGAGGTTCTGGACTGTACAACCTCAAATGGATCCATGCTCTGATAGAGGTGCTATACACAATCCCAGCCACCTTGATACTGACTGAGGCACATTTAAATCAGGTGTCCATCAGAAGTCAGACCAGAGCAACAGATCAGCTGTTTCCTGACCAGGTCTTTGCCCAAATAGCTACCTATTCCCTTTATAGTACACTACTTTTGACCAGGGACCATAGGGCCTATAGGGTACTAGTCAAAAATAGTGCACTATATGGTGAATAGGCTGCCATTTGGTGCGTAGATTTCCTCCGGGGACATTATGGAGACTCATTAGTAAGACATCAATCACATCTATTGATTGGCTCAATTTAAAGTGCTGTACTGTACGTTCACAGTCAAAGGCTGTTTAATAATTGACCACTAGAGGGCAACACCAGTACATTGTCTACTTGGTGTTCTCAACTGTAGAGCAAGCCTGTTTTAGAATAGCAGAGAAGAAGAAGCAGTTAAAAAATATATATATGGCAATGTTGTCTTGTCTTTAGTGATTGAATGCAATCCAAAGCTCACCCAAAACACAGTAGGTGTCTGAAATACCATGACTGTACAAAACCTGTATAGGCTGTACAACCAATAGAGAGCTGAGAATAACACATGTTTCTTAGACACTGTTGAACTAACAGATGGTGAAGCATGACTCATCACTCCGGAGAACGAGTTTCCACTGCTCCAGAGTCCAATGGCGGCCATTTTTACGCCACTCCAGCCGCCGCTTCTCATTGCGCATGGTGAATCTTAGGCTTGTGTGCGACTGCTCGGGCCATGGAAACCCATTTCATGGAGCCCCTGACGAACTGTTCTTGTGCTGACGTTGCTTCCAGAGGAAGTTTGGAACCCGGTAGGGAGTGTTGCAGATGTTTTTTTACCGGCTACAATCTTCAGTCCCGTTCTGTGAGGTCGTGTGGCCTACCACTTCACGGCTGAGGCGTTGTTGCTCCTAGATGTTTCCATTTCACTATAACAGCACTTACAAGTTTACCTGGGCAGAAATGTGACAAACTGACTTGTTGGAAAGGTGGTATCCTATGACGGAACCAGGTTGAAAGTCACTGAGCTCTTCAGTACGAGCCATTCTACCGCCAATGTTTGTCTATGGAGATAGCAAGACTGTGTGCTCGATTTTATACACCTGTCAGCAATGGGTGTGGCTGAAAAAGTCTAAATCACTCATTTGAAGGGGTGTCCACATACTTTTGTGTATATATATACAGTACCAGTCAAAGGTTTGGACACACCTACTCATTCAAGGGTTTTTATTTTCTACATTGTAGAATAATAGTAAAGACATCAAAACTATCAAATAACACACTTGGAATTATGTAGTAACCAAGCAATTGTTAAACAAATCAAAATATAATTTATATTTGAGATTCTTCAAAGTAGCCACCCTTTGCCTTGATGACAGCTTTGCACACGCTTGGCATTCTCTCAACCAGCTTCACCTGGAATGCTTTTCCAACAGTCTTGAAGGAGTTCCCACATCTGCTGAGTACTTGTTGGCTGCTTTTCCTTCACTCTGTGGTCCAACTTATCAAAAACCATCTCAGTTGGGTTGAGGTCGGGTGTTTGTGGAGGCCAGGTCATCTGATGCAGCACTCCATCATTCTCCTTCTTGGTCAAATAGCCCTTACACAGCCTGGAGGTGTGTTGGGTCATTATCCTGTTGAAAAACAAATTATAGTCCCACTATGCGCAAACCAGATGGGATGGCGTATCACTGCAGAATGCTGTGGTAGCCATGCTGGTCAAGTGTGCCTTGAATTCTAAATAAATCAATAACAGGGTCACCACAGTGTTACCAGCAAAGCACCATCACACCTCCTCCTCCATGCTTCACGGTGGGAACCACACACAAAGAGATCATCCGTTCACCTACTCTGCAACTCACAAAGCCACGGCAGTTGGAACCAAAAATCTCAAATTTGGACTCATCAGACCAAAGGACAGATTTCCACCGGTCTAATGTCCATTGCTCGTGTTTCTTGGCCCAAACAAGTCTCTTCTTATTATTGGTGTCCTTTAGTAGTGGTTTCTTTGCAAAAATTCAACCATGAAGGCCTGATTCTCCTCTGTACAGTTGATGTTGTGTCTGTTACTTAAAGTCTGTGAAGCATTTATTTGGGCTGCAATCTGAGGTGCAGTTAACTCACTGGTATGAAGAGATTCGGGAGACAGAAATGCGTAATAGTTGTTTTATTATACCCAAAATTACGGCGTGCCGTGTAAAGGCACAGGGACGAAGACCAAACAATAGAGCGAGGAATACCGTGAATAAATAACACACGCACACGATGATTAAACTTCTTTGGGATTGGTGTCTCTTCCACGGGACGGTTGAGCTCACGTAGGCTAATGCAATTAGCATGAGGTTGTAAGTAACAAGAACATTTCCCAGGACATAGACATATCTGATATTGGCAGAAAGCTTAAATTCTTGTTAATCTAACTGCACTGTCCAATTCACAGTAGCTATTACAGTGAAATAATACCATGCTATTGTTTGAGGAGCGTGCACAATTTTGAACATGAAAAGTTATTAATAAACAAATTAGGCACATTCGGGCAGTCTTGATACAACATTTGGAACAGAAATACAATGGTTCATTGGATCAGTCTAAAACGTTGCACATACACTGATGCCATCTACTGGTCAAAATTGAAATTGCACCTGGGCTGGAATAATACATTATGGCCTTGCTCTTGCATATCAAAGATGATGGTACAAATAAATAACGGTTGTTTTTTTCTTTGTATTATAGTTTACCAGATCTAATGTGTTACATTCTCCTACATTCCTTTCACATTTCCATAAACTTCAAAGTGTTTCCTTTTAAATGGTGCCAAGAATATGCATATCCTTGCTTCAGGTCCTGAGCTACAAGCAGTTACATTTGGGTATGTCATTTCCAATCCAGGTGGGACGCCGGTGGGACGCCGGTGCCCCTGGGGGGTACTGTCACGTCTGCGCCCCCTCTCCCCCCCTCTCCCCCCTGGCACTCAAGGGCGCCAGGCTGCCCAGCACTATGTACTCCTGCCACCATCCTGCCAGCGTCATTGGACTCACCTGGACTCAATCACCTGCTTTCATTACCTTCCCTATATCTGTCTGTTTCCGAGGTTGTTCCCTGCTTCAGCATTATTGTCGTCATGTCGTTTTGTTCCTCCTGTTCTGACGCTGTCCCTGTTCAGTCACTTGTCCGTTCATTAAAATGTTCAACTACCTGCTTCTCATCTCCAGCGTCGGTTCTTACGTCACCTGGTTGTCCAGGTCTTAATTGAAAGGAGAGAGACACTAGGCCCTCCGTGGAATGAGTTTGACACCCTGCTGTACAGTATTTTACAACAGTAATAATGATGCGCGTCACAATGAGAGAGAGTGAGATGGTTGCTGACAGAGTCCACAGACAGAAAATCACATTGTAGGATTTTTAATGAATTTATTTGCAAATTATGGTGGAAAATAAGTAACACATCAGTAACACACTACGCCACCAGGGACTCAAATCCTGCAGTGCTAGGCGTGTCCCCCTGCTTAAGCCAGTACATGTCCAGGACGATCTGAAGTTTGCTAGAGAGCATTTGGATGATCCAGAAGAAGATTGGGAGAATGTCATATGGTCAGATGAAACCAAAATATAACTTTTTGGTAAAAACTCAACTCGTCGTGTTTGGAGGAGAAAGAATGCTAAGTTGCATCCAAAGAACACCATACCTACTGTGAAGCATGGGGGTGGAAACATCATGCTTTGGGGCTGTTTTTCTGCAAAGGGACCAGGACGACTGATCCGTGTAAAGGAAAGAATGAATGGGGCCATGTATCGTGAGATTTTGAGTGAAAACCTCCTTCCATCAGCAAGGGCATTGAAGATGAAACGTGGCTGGGTCTTTCAGCATGACAATGATCCAAACACACCACCCAGGCAACGAAGGAGTGGCTTCGTAAGAAGCATTTCAAGGTCCTGGAGTGGCCTAGCCAGTCTCCAGATCTCAACCCCATACAGCACATACAGCAACAGCCCCAAAACATCACTGCTCTAGAGGAGATCTGCATGGAGGAATGGGCCAAAATACCAGCAACAGTGTGTGAAAACCTTGTGAAGAATTACAGAAAACGTTTGACCTCTGTCATTGCCAACAAAGGGTATATAACAAAGTATTGAGATAAACTTTTGTTATTGACCAAATACTTATTTTGCACCATAATTTGCAAATAAATTCATTAAAAATGCTACAATGTGATTTTCTGGATTTTTTTTCTCTCATTTTGTCTGTCATAGTTGAAGTGTACCTATGATGAAAATTACAGGCCTCTCTCATCTTTTTAAGTGGGACAACTTGCACAATTGGTGGCTGACTAAATACTTTTTTGCCCCACTATATAGTGCAGTCTCAGATGGCACCCTATTCCCTATATAGTGCACTGCTTTTGACCAGAGTTCTAGGGTGACATTTGGGATGAAAGCCATAGAGAGTATGCCATAGAGAGTATGCCATAGAGAGACTGAATAAAGCATACTCCTATTGATACTGTTGCTACGGATACAAAAGCTACAGAGGCATGATACCCAAAACCAAAAGTCAGTCAATTCAGGAAGTGTTTTAAATGTACAATTTAAATTTTTTTACACCTTTTCAGTTTATTGAGATATTATCAAAAGTAGATGGCTTTTTTTTTCAATTATTCAATAGGAATTTCAGTTTACTTCCTGAATTGACTGGCTTGAATTAAAAATTTACTAACCCTACACCAAATCTCTCATGGTCTCAGACTTACAGGGTCCAGTGTAGAGCAGCTGAGAGTTTGTCATGCTTTTTGGAGGCCAAACTACTATTACAATACATTTGCATTAGACAGGAAGTGTGCTGAGACTTTATCCAGTTTTTCCAGAGTTTGCAGGCCAAAGTCTTCGATACCCTGGCCATCCAGGAAACTATCAATGTTAAGCCTTGCATTAGGAATTTCAAAAGAAAACAAGAGGGCCAAAGATGGATTGTCAAAAGAAGAGAGCAAAAAATAAAATGGAGAGACACAACAAGAGAACTCCAACAATGACTGGCGGAACACCAGAACACCGGAACACCAGGAATGTTAGTCAGTGTTCCAGTGGGTTCCTCTGAGATCCTATCAGTTCTTCCTCCTCAGGAATCATCCTCTGTCTTGATGATGTGGAACAACGTGATGTTGAACAGAACCTGGTGTCCGTTGTTCCAGCCGTACAGAGCCCGGTCCCTGGCGTTGTAGCCCAACATGGACATGTGGAAGTACTGGTTATGGAAGGGGATGTCTGTGTACTCATAGCTGGATGTCTTGGTGGAGTACGAGTAATAGACCTTAGCACCAGTCAGGTGAGAGTTAGTGATGTAGAGTGTTCCGCAGATCATAAAGGACTCCCCCGCATTCCGTTTGGAATATTCCGTGTTCCATGTTCCGAGGATTTGTAGTGTCTCCGGGTTGAGCTGGCTGATGACGATGTTTCCGGCGTTCTGATTGGTGGCGTAGACGGCCCACAGACCCAGCTCGTCGGCCATGAGGTCTATGTCGGAGAAGCCTCCCCAGGTGTAAGGGTAGACGTTGTGGAAGCCGGCGTTCTCCAGGGCTCTCTGGGTTACCACGCGGCCCGTCTCGAAGCGGTAAGACACCACGATGTTGCTCTGGACCTTGTTGTAGTACAGAGAGCCGTTGTGCACCACGTGGTTGGTCCCGGCCCACTTGAATGGCAGGTTGTAGGTTCGAGACTCGACCCCGGAAACAAAGTCTGCTATGGACTTGTACTCTTTGACGATCTTGTTGTTGGTGTAGCTATCCATGTACCAGACCTGGGTTGGAACACAATACCATCATTAACAATTTAAAGGTTTAATTGAAAACCTTTTATCTACAGGTAGAAAAACATAGTAGAACATCCCTGCCTCCCATCATCCCTTACCTCGTCCCTCCCTCTCCTCAACCCCCCCCCCCCCCTCAACCCTCCCTCCCTCCCTCCACCCCTCATCCCTCACTCCTCCCTCCCTCTCCTCACCCTATTGTTTGTAGGGGAGGCCTGTGGATCTGTCATCCAGGCTCCAAACCGTGTCCCAGAGGTCTTCACCGTCTCCGGTCCAGCGATCTTCATCAGTTTACCACAGGCTGTTCACGCACACGACACAACACACACCCCACAGTACTCAGATAGATATATCCACCCCTGACTGTGTTAGCTCTTAACAGTTTATTAACTCTAACCAATCGAACAATCCACCCGGATCTGTTATTATGTTACTAGGACTGAGTCCCAAATGGCGGCAGGGTAGCCTAGTGGTTTAGAGCGTTGGACTAGTAACCGGAAGGTTGCAAGTTCAAATCCCCGAGCTGACAAGGTACAAATCTGTCATTCTGCCCCTGAACAAGGCAGTTAACCCACTGTTCCTAGGCCGTCATTGAAAATAAGAGTTTGTTCTTAACTGACTTGCCTAGTTAAATAAAGGTCAAATAAAAATGGCACCCTGTTTTTTTTCTTCCATATTGTCTTAGTTCTGTGATATTTCTGTGATATTTTTTGCAGAAAAGGTCGGTTGCGTCCCGACTCGGGGCAGGAGGAAGAAAAACATAGGGTAAGGGGAGGAGTCATAAACGCAAGTGATAACTACACATTCCTCACTGGGTTTAAGGATTAGGGTATAAATGCTGGAAATGTTTTTGTTGGCATCTTTTGGCTCGCTAGAAGAACCTGTTACTTAAGCTTATTTATACACACACACACGCGCACACACACACGCACACACACACGCACACACACACACACACACACACACACACACACACACACACACACACACACACACACACACACACACACACACACACACACACACACACACACACACACACACACACACACACGTTGATATTTATTACATTTATATTGTTATTATCAGGTGTCAAAGTAAAGTTCTAGAAGGAATCCTCAAGGCTACCTTATTGATTAGAGTCTTTAATAAGTAGCCGTTAGAGTTTCATCAACAACTGAAGGACTGATCATCCTGAGGGGGGAGACAAAAAAAAAACGCTTAATAGTTGTAGAGTTACGAGACCGTATCTTCTCGTAAATGCGGTACTTCTCTTATCTATTGTCATAGATAAAAAATTGCATTGGTAGTCTAATGGGGAGTTAGAAAAGGATGCTGGAGGTATCTTATTGGTGATTTATTGGCTTGTCATTACAACCGGTGGGTCTAACTCTGAATGCTGATTGGTTAAAAGTTGTTCATAATTGCTTTAAAAACTTTTTTTTTTTTGCCCGTTTCTGGAATTTGGAATAAACCTGATTTATTGTTCTGAAACCCCGTGTCATCAAAGAGTCATACAAGTACGTGCCGTTTTACTCTAGGTTCCTAAATTGATTTGATTGATTGAGGATTTAAACCATCTGGTTAATATATCGATTGGGATCAGGAGTAATGAAACCTGAGACTAGATTATAGTTACTAAGTGTATCGATCACGAGGAGGGGTGATTCTGGGTAGAGACAAACAGGAAAAGATATAACCTTGTAGTGTCTATGGCTCTGGACTAGACAACTGGGACAGTGCCGTATGGAACTAGAGTGAGGGAGCATAGACACTAGGCTATGAGGATAACCCACTTACTGAAAAATGCCCTCATCGCGGACGTTGAGATGCAGTCCCTAGCGGATGCAGTCCCTAGCGGATGCAGTCCCTAGCTGATGCAGTCCCTAGCGGATGCAGTCCCTAGCTGACGCAGTCCCTAGCTGACGCAGTCCCTAGCTGACGCAGGCCCTAGCTGACGCAGGCCCTAGCTGACGCAGGCCGTAGCTGATGCAGTCCCTAGCTGATACAGTCTCTAGCTGATGTAGTCCCTAGCTGATGCAGTCCGTAGCTGATGCAGTCCCTAGTTGATGCAGTCCCTAGCTGACGCAGTCCCTAACTGACGCAGTCCCTAGTTGATGCAGGCCCTAGCTGATGCAGGCCCTAGCTGATGCAGGCCGTAGCTGATGCAGTCCCTAGCTGATACAGTCTCTAGCTGATGTAGTCCCTAGCTGATGCAGTCCGTAGCTGATGCAGTCCGTAGCTGATGCAGTCCCTAGCTGATGCAGTCCCTAGCTGATAAAGTCCTTAGCTGATGCAGTCCCTAGCTGATGCAGTCCCTAGCTGATGCTGTCCCTAGCTGTAAACTAACTGGGTGGTGTGGTTGTGCGGTATCTTTCAGGCCCAGAGAACTAGGAGCAACGAACAACTGACTGTTGCCGGGCGGGTCCAGAGAACTAGGAGCGAGGGACAACCGACTGTTGCTAGGCAGGTTAGATACAACGTTGTGTTCCTGGGGGTTCTTTGGAAGTGGTATTTTATTGTAACAGTACATTAGACCAGAGCCTTATGGGCCCACGTTGCTCTGTATAGGGGACTAGCGTGTCATTTGTGATGCATTCTAGGACACGCAGTTCCATCTCACTGATGAGTTTATACGATACACTATACGATACACTAGAATAGGTCACAAACTTATCAACGATAGTTTCCTTGCTACATTTCCAGTAACAGGTAAGACTCTGCTTAGTTTAGGATTATGAAACTAGATAACTTTAAATAAAAGGGACAGTCACAGTCCCCACTGGCCCCACAGACCTCCAAATGTACAGTTGAAGTCGGAAGTTCACATACACTTAGGTTGAAGTCATTAAAACTATTTTTTTTCAACCACTCCACAAATGTGTTGTTAACAAACTATAGTTTTGGCAAGTTGGTTAGGACATCTACTTTGTGCATGACACAAGTAATTATTCCAACAATTGTTCACTTATAATTCACTGTATCACAATTCCAGTGCGTCAGAAATTGACATACACTAAAGTGACTGTGCCTTTAAACAGCTTGGAAAATTCCAGAAAATTATGTCATGGCTTTAGAAGCTTCTGATAGGCTAACTGACATCATGGATGTATTTCAAGGCCTACCTGCAAACTCAGTACCTCTTTGCTTGACATCATGGGAAAATCAAAAGTAATCAACCAAGACCTCAGAAAAAAAACTGTAGAAACTATCGATTCCCTTTCCGTTTGTTTCTGTTTATTGGGTAATTGGGTACACCTGTTTTGAGTTAGTGTTGTTTGTAGGCTATTTAAGGGCACTAGGCCCGCTGGGTATTTGTGCGGGCTTGTTTCCTGTTATCTAGTGTATGAGTGTTATCTGTATTTTTCCGACATAGTCGGTTGTATTCTGGGACGGGTTGTTTCATGCGCCCTGGTGTTTTGCATGTCGTGGCTCCACAGTCTATGGAATAAAATATCCACAAACTGAATTACCTGCTCCTGCGCTTGACTCCTCCACTCACCATTGTTAGAAGTTGTAACAGTCCTATACGTACACAACCTGAAAGGCCGCTCAGCAAGGAAGAAGCCACTGCTCAAAACCTGGCATAAAAAAAGCCAGACTACGGTTTGTAACTGCACATGGGGACAAAGATCATACTTTTTGGAGAAATGTCCTCTGGTCTAATGAAACAAAAATAGAACTCTTTTGGCCATATTGACCATCGTTATGTTTGGAGGAAAAAGGGGGAGGCTTGCAAGCTGAAGAATACCATCCCAACCGTGAAGCACAGGGGTGGCAGCATCATGTTGTGGGTGTGCTTTGCTGCAGGAGGGTCTTGTGCACTTCACAAAATAGATGGTGTCATGAGGATGGAAAATTAAGTGGATGTATTGAAGCAACATCAGTCAGGAAGTTAAAGCATGGTCGCAAATGGGTCTTCCAAATGAACAATGATCCCAAGCAAACTTCCAAAGTTGTGGCAACAAAGTCAAGGTATTGGAGTGGCCATCACAAAGACCTGACCTCAATCCTATAGAACATTTGTGGGCAGAACTGAATAAGCGTGTGTGAGAAAGGAGGCCTACAGTACATTTAAACCTTACTTTTAAACATATTTTCGTGTACTATGCCTGGGAAGGATGCATGTATCTTTGTAGTGACTGGGTGTATTGATACACCATGATAATTAATATCTTCACAAGGCTCAATGGGATATTTCACTCATCTACCAATAGGTGCCCTTCTTTGAGAGACATTGGAAAACCTCCCAGGTTTTTGTAGTTGAATCTGTGATTGAAATTCACTGCTCGATTGAAGGACCTTAGAGATAATTGTATGTGTGGGATACAGAGACGAGGGACCTTACAGATAATTGTATGTGTGGGGTACAGAGATGAGGGACCTTACAGATAATTGTATGTGTTGGGGTACAGAGATGAAGGGCCTTACAGATAATTGTATGTGTGGGGTACAGAGATGAGGGACCTTACAGTATGTGTGGGGTACAGAGATGAGGGACCTTACAGATAATTGTATGTGTGGGGTCCAGAGATGAGGGACCTTACAGTATGTGTGGGGTACAGAGACGAGGGACCTTACAGATAATTGTATGTGTGGGGTACAGAGATGAGGGACCTTACAGATAATTGTATGTGTTGGGGTACAGAGATGAGGGACCTTACAGATAATTGTATGTGTGGGGTACAGAGATGAGGGACCTTACTGTATGTGTGGGGTACAGAGATGAGGGACCTTACAGATAATTGTATGTGTGGGGTACAGAGATGAAGGACCTTACTGTATGTGTGGGGTACAGAGATGAAGGACCTTACTGTATGTGTGGGGTACAGAGATGAGGGACCTTGCAGTATGTGTGGGGTACAGAGATGAGGGACCTTACAGATAATTGTATGTGTGGGTACAGAGATGAGGGACCTTACAGATAATTGTATGTGTGGGGTACAGAGATCAAAAATCATGTTTAAACACTATTATTGCACACAGAATGAGTCCATGAAACGCGTGTGACTTGTTAATGAAATGTTTACTCCTGAACTTATTTAGACTTGCCAAAGCAAAGGGGTTGAATACTTATTGACATTTCAGCTTTTCATTTTAGAATCAATTAGTAAACATTTTCAAAAAACACCATTTCACTTTGACATTATGGAGTATTGTGTGTAGGCCAGTAACAAAAACATATATATACTGTATATATATTTAAATCATTGTTAAATTCAGGCTGTAACAACAAAATGTGGATAAAGTCAAAGGGTGTGAACATTTTCTGCCACTGTATGTAGTGTATATTTCTATGATATGTACTGTATATTTGTATAATACTGTATATTTCTATGATATGTACTGTATATGTGTATAATACTGTATATTTCTATGATATGTACTGTATATTTGTATAATACTGTATATTTCTATGATATGTACTGTATATTTGTATAATACTGTATATTTCTATGATATGTACTGTATATTTGTGTAATACTGTATATTTCTATGATATGTACTGTATATTTGTATAATACTGTATATTTCTATGATATGTACTGTATATTTGTATAATACTGTATATTTCTATGATATGTACTGTATATCTGTATAATACTGTATATTTCTATGATATGTACTGTATATTTGTATAATACTGTATATTTCTATGATATGTACTGTATATCTGTATAATACTGTATATTTCTATGATATGTACTGTATATTTGTATAATACTGTATATTTCTATGATATGTACTGTATATTTGTATAATACTGTATATTTCTATGATATGTACTGTATATTTGTGTAATACTGTATATTTCTATGGTATGTACTGTATATTTGTATAATACTGTATATTTCTATGGTATGTACTGTATATTTGTATAATACTGTATATTTCTATGATATGTACTGTATATTTGTATAATACTGTATATTCATATGGTATGTAACTGTATATTTGTATAATACTGTATATTTCTATGATATGTACTGTATATTTGTATAATACTGTATATTTCTATGATATGTACTGTATACTTGTATAATACTGTATATTCATATGGTATGTAACTGTATATTTGTATAATACTTTATATTTCTATGATATGTACTGTATATTTGTATAATACTGTATATTCATATGGTATGTAACTGTATATTTGCATAATACTGTATATTTCTATGATATGTACTGTATATTTGTATGATACTGTATATTCATATGGTATGTAACTGTATATTTGTATAATACTGTATATTTCTATAATACTGTATATTCATATGGTTATGGGTACAAGGGTGCATGTCTGTGTGTAATTCCCTGAGTTTGCTCCTCTCCGGTTCCTGCCTGTGTGTCTATACAGTATGTACATAGTACCTCAACTACCACAACCCCATGGACATTGACTTGGGTTCTTGGCCTTGTATACAGCCTCGTTATTTTTTTAAATGTTTATTGTGTTATTATTTCCTTTTTTAAAATTGAGCAAATGTTTCTTACTTTTTAGCATCGTTGGGAAATGGCTCGCCAGTAAGCGCTTAGCGGTAAAGTAATGTCTACACCTGTTGTAATTTGGCGCATGTGACAAATAACATTTAATTTGATTTGTGTGTGTGTGTGTGTGTGCCTAAATGCATCTGTATGTGACTCACTGAGTCTGCTCCTGCAGTTGCGTAGCCTGCTCTCCAGACTCAGGACCCTCTGTTGTAGTTCCTCAGAGTCGTAGGCTCCTATCTCCTCCTGGATGGCTGTGAGCACCATAGACAGGTTCCTGATCTCCTGTTTAAACTGAACGATGAGCTGGGCATCTGTCTTGTACTGTTCCAACACCGGGATCAGAGGCTGTAGGGTCTCCATCTTACCCTTCAACTCCTGGAGGAGGGGAGGATACACAGGGTTTAGTTTGATTCAGTTCAGTTCTATTTGGTTCGATTTTTTGACCCCTGCCTGCCTTGACCTTGACCCTGACCCTGAGACTGCCTGTCGTTCTGGACCCTTACACCCTGTCTGGATCATTGACCCCTGCCTGCCCTGACCCTGAGACTGCCTGCCATTCTGTACCTTACCCCACCTGTCTGGATCATTGACCCCTGCCTGCCCTGACCCTGACCCTGACCCTGACCCTGACACTGAGACTGCCTGCCATTCTGTACCTTACCCCACCTGTCTGGATCATTGACCCCTGCCTGCCCTGACCTGTCGTTTGCCTGCCCCTGTTTAAGGAATAAACGTTTGTTTCTTCAACACTGTCTGCATCTGGGTCACACCTTAAACGTGATAAACCTGACTAGGTGAAAAATCTGTCTACGTGTCCCCGAGCAAGGCGCTTAACCCTAACAGTTTGTGGTAGTCGTTCTGGATAAGAGTGTCTGCTAAATTCCTATAACGTAATGCTCTGGTTAAAGACGTTATAATAAGGTCATGTTCTGGTGAAAGCGAGGTCAGAACCACATAACAACCAGAAACAAATCTGTATTTTTCACACCTGGAAGTTTCTGTTGACCTGTGTCTTCCCGTCGGCCTCTACCTGTCTGAACTTTGACCTTAGCCCTTTGAACTGGCCCTCCATCCTCATGATGTACTGGAAGTCTCTCTGAGTCCGCAGGTTCAGTACCTCAATGGACTGGGACATGTTCTGGACCTACGGGACAAGAATGGAAGACCATGGTTAGTCGGCACCATAACAGAGGAAGAGGAGCATGATTATTCTGTCCCCCCCCCCCCCCCCCCCCCCACACCAGATGAAGCACCACTGTTAACTTTTTCCATCAAGGGAACACTATTTATAATGGGGGTTACATGGAGAAAATCAGACCTCTCTGAAATAAGAAATGGATGGCCATACCTTCAGCAAAATATATTTTACCTATACTCTCCTTGAATACTTAAAAACAAACAGTGAGCCCCTCCTATACCCAAAATAAAAAAAGTTAAACAAATTGCATAGAGGATAACATGTCTACCGTTTACCCTCACTTCTTGGACAGAACAGAGCCTTAGATATGTCGTTTTAGAAACTGATGTTTGTCCTGTGCTCATTGCAAGGCAAATTTATTTTATAGCGCATAGGGCTGCGGGTGAGAAGGTTCTGGGTTCGCAGACCACCGTGGACAAAAGTAGGGGTGGAAATATCTACTTTGTAGTAAAAACATTGCCTGAATCTATCATCGTATTTGCAGGTTCGAGAAAAAATAGTATTTTATAATTTCATGCAATTCTACTGGATTTTAGCGGGAACATTGTTTTTATTCCACACAAATTAACGAAATTACAGGCTAAGAATGGACAGATAGGAGGCCTATGAGTTAATCTTATCATATTTCTCCAATGCCAAATCGGGGTGTCTTGTTTGCAACGAAACTGTCCCGGTTTACACATAATTAAATCTGAGACGTCATTAGGAACGTGAGCATGGTACCTTAGGTACCAAAAATTAGGTCTACCTTTCCACCCTAGATAGAGTAGGGCCTACCTTTCCACCCTAGACAGAGTAGGGCCTACCTTTTCACCCTAGACAGAGTAGGGCCTACCTTTCCACCCTAGACAGAGTAGGGCCTACCTTTCCACCCTAGACAGAGTAGGACCTACCTTTCCAGCCTAGACAGAGTAGGGCCTACCTTTCCAGCCTAGACAGAGTAGGGCCTACCTTTCCAGCCTAGACAGAGTAGGGCCTACCTTTCCACCCCAGACAGAGTAGAGCCTACCTTTCCAGCCTAGACAGAGTAGGGCCTACCTTTCCACCCCAGACAGAGTAGGCCTACCTTTCCACCCTAGACAGAGTAGGTCTACCTTTTCACCCCAGACAGAGTAGACCTACCTTTTCACCCTAGACAGAGAAGACCTACCTTCCACCCTAGACAGAGTAGACCTACCTTTCCACCCTAGACAGAGTAGACCTACCTTTCCATCCCAGACAGAGTAGGGCCTACCTTTCCACCCTAGACAGAGTAGGGCCTACCTTTCCACCCTAGACAGAGTAGGGCCTACCTTTCCACCCTAGACCGAGTAGGCCTACCGACGTAGAAACATGTAAGATTTAACTGCTGGCTACTCTTCTTCTGTGGTTTAACCCAGAGAAGGTCACACGTGTTTCCCTCAAAGCTGTCTGAGTTTAAACATCAAAAAAATATTATGTGAATCTCTTAATCAAATGATAGTGACAGAATTAGATTACTTCCCAAGCAAACTCAACCTCTTCCCATAATGCATCTGAGTCACGTCCTTTCCAGGTATTTCACAGCTTGTTTCGCGAACCAAAGCGCTGTTATAAATCACTTTATATAATCGGATCTGTTTTATTTTCTTCAAAATCTTAAACTAACAACAGGTAGGCCTCTGCTTTTTGCCATTTTCTTTAATTAAAGGTAAGCCTGTGGCATACCCCCCTCAATTCGAGTCCTGGTTTAAACTTAACAGCCCTTCACTGACACTGAGGTAGGCCATTTAAAGAGTGCATGGTGAGTGGAGGAATTAACCGATCAAATCTATGGATATAGCAGCCTATAGCCTGATTTCTCCTGTCAAACAGGTAGGCCTACCCCTTATTTCTACAAACAGGAGGAAATAGGCTTCGACACAAAGCCCTCTTGTTGTTCGTAAGTCTAATTAAAATGAAGACAGTTGAAAGTCATTAATGCCTACTGTCAGCACTATGAGCTGTCCGTTTCTGATTAATTGGTAGCCCCCTGCTGCTGCTTCAAGTTTCAGCACCAAAATGTAAATTACTAGACTTTGGCTTATCGCGAGGACAAATAACTCTTGAGGAATACACCATGGGCAATAAATATATTGTTTTTAATAAATGCAATTATAGTAGTAGAAGACTATCGAAGTTGACCAACCGGTCCTTCTCGTCTTCGCACGCTCCTTCTCAAACTGAACAGAACACAGGCTATAGGTTAGTTTGTGCGCAAGATAGTGCAGTTTTCTGGACTAGCCATTGCAGTGTGTAATACAGTTTTATTTACACCATCCAAGCAGAGCAAAAGACTCGGGAAGGAAGTACATTTTCATAAATATATAACTTTGCTCTGTGCTTCTCCGAGCACTTTATAGCCGACTGTAGAGGCTCCATACTCTACTGAGATCGGATCCGGACCCAGAACAGGCTCAAGACAGACCCCTGGAATCATATAAACACACATAAGACATGAAAGAATGCATATAATTGCAGGAAATTAGCTTTAAAAACAGCAAAATAAATCTCTGCCCCATTAAAAATGTGTAGAATTGCAGGAAATTAGCTTTAAAAACAGCAAAATAAATCTCTGCCCCATTAAAAATGTGTAGAATTGCAGGAAATTAGCTTTAAAAACAGCAAAATAAATCTCTGCCCCATTAAAAATGTGTAGAATTGCAGGAAATTAGCTTTAAAAACAGCAAAATAAATCTCTGCCCCATTAAAAATGTGTAGAATTGCAGGAAATTAGCTTTAAAAACAGCAAAACAAATCTCTGCCCTGTTAAAAATGTGTAGAATTGCAGGAAATTAGCTTTAAAAACAGCAAAACAAATCTCTGCCCTGTTAAAAATGTGTAGAATTGCAGGAAATTAGCTTTAAAAACAGCAAAATAAATCTCTGCCCCGTTAAAAATGTGTAGAATTGCAGGAAATTAGCTTTAAAAACAGCAAAATAAATCTCTGCCCCGTTAAAAATGTGTAGAATTGCAGGAAATTAGCTTTAAAAACAGCAAAATAAATCTCTGCCCCATTAAAAATGTGTAGAATTGCAGGAAATTAGCTTTAAAAACAGCAAAATAAATCTCTGCCCTATTAACAATGTGTAGAATTGCAGGAAATTAGCTTTAAAAACAGCAAAATAAATCTCTGCCCCATTAAAAATGTGTAGAATTGTGGGAAATTAGCTTTAAAAACAGCAAAATAAATCTCTGCCCCGTTAAAAATGTGTAGAACTGCAGGAAATTAGCTTTAAAAACAGCAAAATAAATCTCTGCCCCATTAAAAATGTGTAGAATTGTGGGAAATTAGCTTTAAAAACAGCTAAATAAATCTCTGCCCCATTAAAAATGTGTAGAACTGCAGGAGATTAGCTTTAAAAACAGAAAAATAAATCTCTGCCCCATTAAAAATGTGTAGAATTGTGGGAAATTAGCTTTAAAACTACAACATTTTTATTTCTGCCAACAAGAGGTGTGTGAACAGTTTGGGGTCAAGGTGGGTGGTTTGTTACTAAGCTAATGAATTACATTACCCAGCTGGACCATTGCCACCCAGGAAATGTTATAGGCTATAGATCATTTGATTGAGACCACACTGAATAGGCTATGGGTGCAATTGATATTGCCACCCAGCAGAGAATCAGAGATGAGGGGCGAGCATCAGACACACATAGATATATATTCTAAAAATAAACTAATTGTAAAACACTGAGAAAAATTGAAATGTAAATATAATGTAAATCAGATGACTATATTTAAAAATATATATATAAACACTAAACCCTCTTCTTGAATGAAATTGGAAAAAGCTCCCATTTTCCCTCCAGGTAACCATTCTGTACATTTCAATCTGTCCCGGAATTTTAGAGGGAATAGACAGTGTTTTCTAGAGTCAAGTAAAATAGCACTGGCTCATACACACATCCCGTAGTTCAACGGTGGTTGAGGAACGGTGTAACGGGTATCTGGACCGAGCTAACAGTTACAACGCTTCCTCTATCCTGTTATGACAACTTACCAACATCACCAGCAAAGTGACATCACACTCAAACTCTGTATGTTTCGATCCACAAATGGCAGCATATTCCCTATATATATAGTGCACTACTTTTGACATAGGACTCTGGTAGAAAGTAGTGCACTATATAGAGAATAGGGTGCCATTTGGGACTCTCACGCACATCACACAGGGTTATGGTGTCCATCATACTCCCTCTGATTCCAATGGTGAAACGGCCTGGTTGAAATTCGCCTAAGAGATGCTTGTACATCAGGGTTAACTTTACCACGCTGGACCACAGTGAATTACATAGAGAAATCCCCCTCTGACTCCCTCTACACGTGGAATACATTCAAGAGTAGGCCCATGTTTCATACATTATTATCATAGATGAGGATGCTAGTGACGTTGGTTCACAATGAGTGTGTGTGTGAGTAGGTGAGTGTGTGTGTGTGTGTGTGTGTATGAGTAGGTGTGTGTGAGTAGGTGTGCGTGTGTGTGTGTGTGTGTGTGTGTGTGTGTGTGTGTGTGTGTGTGTGTGTGTGTGTGTGTGTGTGTGTGTGTGTGTGTGTGTGTGTGTGTGTGTCTGTCTAAGTCCAGTACCTTCTCCAGTAGCTGACGGAGCTGTCCCTCCTTGGCGTCTCTGGAGCAGAGGTTCTGTTCAGGAGCCACCACTGTACAGATACACCTCCCCTCTGCGTCCTGGGCCGAGCTGTACACCTTCCAACCATCCTTCGGCCTGACTGTCTACACACACACACGCACACACACGCATACGCACACACACACACACACACACACACACACACACACACACACACACACACACACACACACACACACACACACACACACACACACACACACACACAATATGTATGGTCAGCAGGTGACCACTTGACCTGTCAGGTAACATGGGGGCCATCTTGGATAGGTACTTTGACACTTTGGCCTCATACCAAACACTTAAAAGACACACCCACTCCCCTCAGCCCTCAAATTAAGTGGACACTTCAGATGACGTATCATGACTTCTGACGAGTTGACACTTGCAGGGCAAAGTGAAGAATGAATACATTTGAAATGTTAACGCTCTTGTCCCGGAAAATGTGTCACTCGGTTCGTCCCACGGTTGTGTTTTCAGTCATCGTGGAACCACCGGTAGGTGTTGTGTGTGTTTCATATGGGCTACAGTCAATTATGACTGCATTTCATATCTTGGCTGGAGGACAAACGCATCCGCAGACATCGAATGTTAGCCGTCCGACTATATCAGGTCAATCGGACATGACAACGTCAGGGAAAGCTGTGTGCGCAAGCTAACGTTTTCAAAAGATATTTTTTGGATACGTGTTTGAGTCGTCATGTGCATCATTAGCACAATTTCTCATTTATTTACTATTCGTTTTTTTTTTTTTTACTTTCACTTGTATCTTGACTAATGTTGGTTTTAAGTTTTGGCAGAGGTACGATCATCGAGAATTGAATTATGGGTTGTTTCAGGCCCCCGGAATGAAAATCATTTTACACTCGCAAACTCGATCAAAAACCTGAGGACTGAGGGGGTTACGTTGCCAACTTCCCTTGCTTGGCTAATCATTTGGACCAACGACAGAGATGGCAGCTGGGATTCCCCCAAAGGCATAAGGCTAAATGGGGTAAAGGGTAAATGGAGGAGGGTGAGTCTTTTGTGTGTTTGAAACGCAGCCTTTGACAGTGAACTTGTTATTGAATGTGGGATAATCCGCAACAGTCTCTGATGGATATTCCTCCTAATATTAAATACCTGATGCAAGAGTCCAATCATGTAGCCATCGGACAAACAGACACACAGTATCTGTACGGTTAGGGTTATGTCTAAGATGATTTTTTAGGGTTATGTCTAAGATGATTTTTTAGGGTTATGTCTAAGATGATTTTTTAGGGTTATGTCTAAGATGATTTTTTAGGGTTATGTCTAAGATGATTTTTTAGGGTTATGTCTAAGATGATTTTTTAGGGTTATGTCTAAGATGATTTTTTAGGGTTATGTCTAAGATGATTTTTTAGGGTTATGTCTAAGATGATTTCTTATGGTTATGTCTAAGATGATTTTTTAGGGTTATGTCTAAGATGATTTTTTAGGGTTATGTCTAAGATGATTTTTTAGGGTTATGTCTAAGATGATTTTTTAGGGTTATGTCTAAGATGATTTTTTAGGGTTATGTCTAAGATGATTTTTTAGGGTTATGTCTAAGATGATTTTTTAGGGTTATGTCTAAGATGATTTTTTAGGGTTATGTCCAAACCCCTTGTCTCTCCACACTCCATTTTAGATACAGAAGCTTTTAAGGACCAGTCAGAGTTTGACCATCTGAAGGGCGAAGACATTTTCCAACTCCTATTGTCGCTTTCTGGTTCACAGATGTGGTGTAAAAGGACATTCAGACTGAATGGAGATTAGCAGGCATTCAGACTGAATGGAGATTAGCGGACATTCAGATATAATGGAGATTAGCGGACATTCAGATTAAATGGAGATTAGCGGACATTCAGATTGAGTGGAGATTTGCGGAGATTCAGACTGAATGGAGATTAGCGGAGATTCAGACTGAATAGAGATTAGCAGACATTCAGATTAAATGGAGATTAGCAGACATTCAGTTTGAATGGAGATTAGCAGACATTTTTATTGAATAAAGATTAGCATACATTCTTACTGAATGGAGATTAGCAGACATTCAGATTAAATGGAGATCAGCAGACATTCAATTGAATGGAGATTAGCAGACATTAAGATTGATTGGATATTAGCAGACATTTAGATTAAATGGAGATCAGCAGACATTCAATTGAATGGAGATTAGCAGACATTAAGATTGATTGGATATTAGCAGACATTCAGATTAAATGGAGATTAGCAGACATTCAGATTAAAGGGAGATTAGCGGAAAATAGAGGATAGAAAAAATACTGGCTCTGAAAGAGTTCAGTCCGTTCATTGTGAAGCCGCTTCAGTCATTCAGGACGATTAAATTGGGAGTGAAAAAAGTAAGTTATTCTGGTATTGTGTAGCAGGTGGTGAAATCTGGATCTCTTCTCAAGAAGAAGTTATTTTCAGTGTGGTTAATAAAGCTCAATCGGAGGCTAGATCCTCAAGTCTCTATGGATGAATTGAATCTAGTTGAAAACAGTTTATTGATCGATAGAGGAAGAGGAGGAATTGGGTACGTCACCAAAATGGTATCTCTTCCTCCTTATGTGGTACATACATCCTGCTGACACATCTCTCCTCATCCCTTCACATTCCCATGCAGCTGTACCAGATCCACGCCGGATGGCCTGACATGCTGCCACTCCACTACACCCTCCATGACAATGCTTTATGTTCTGATGGATAGAAAGTTCTGCTCATAAATTACAAACGACCAGAGTTCCAGTCCGTAGAATGAGAATGAAACACTGAACGAGTCTAAAGATCCGAATGACTCTAATGATTCTATCGCTGTGTTCTATTCATTCTAGTTCTATGGTTCTGCTCTGTCACGTTGCCCCGGCAGCAGCTGTTCTGTTCTGTTCCTCTGACTTCAGCGACAGTGTAGTTTATTTAGTCTCTCAGACCCAGGATGCTAATCTGCCCTGCCACTGGCCTCGACTGCCTGTCTGTGTGCCATGAATAATCACAAAACATTAATTCACTACAGAAGTTTCAATTACCCCAAATTACCACTAACCCGTCAGGGCCAAGAGAGTCAAAGACCGACACACAGGCTGCATCCCAAATGCCACCTTGTTCACTTTCTGGTGCACTACGTTTGACCAGGACACATAGGGCACTACACACTATATAGGGAATAGGGTACCATTTGGCACACAAATAGACAGCCAGGCGGTGGGTAGGTTAACAGACAGCCAGACAGTGGGTAGGTTAACAGACAGCCAGACGGTGGGTAGGTTAACAGACAGCCAGGCAGCCAGGCAGTGGGTAGGTTAACAGACAGCCAGACAGTGAGTAGGTTAACAGACAGCCAGACAGCCAGACAGTGGGTAGGTTAACAGACAGCCAGACAGTGGGTAGGTTAACAGACAGCCAGACAGTGGGTAGGTTAACAGACAGCCAGAAAGTGGGTAGATTAACAGACAGCCAGGCAGTGGGTAGGTTAACAGACAGCCAGACAGTGGGTAGGCTAACAGACAGCCAGACAGTGGGTAGGTTAACAGACAGCCAGACAGCCAGACAGTGGGTAGGTTAACAGACAGCCAGACAGTGGGTAGGTTAACAGACAGCCAGGCATTGGATAGGTTAACAGACAGCCAGGCAGTGGGTAGGTTAACAGACAGCCAGACAGTGGGTAGGTTAACAGACAGCCAGACAGTGGGTAGGTTAACAGACAGCCAGACGGTGGGTAGGTTAACAGACAGCCAGGCAGCCAGGCAGTGGGTAGGTTAACAGACAGCCAGACAGTGAGTAGGTTAACAGACAGCCAGACAGCCAGACAGTGGGTAGGTTAACAGACAGCCAGACAGTGGGTAGGTTAACAGACAGCCAGACAGTGGGTAGGTTAACAGACAGCCAGAAAGTGGGTAGATTAACAGACAGCCAGGCAGTGGGTAGGTTAACAGACAGCCAGACAGTGGGTAGGCTAACAGACAGCCAGACAGTGGGTAGGTTAACAGACAGCCAGACAGCCAGACAGTGGGTAGGTTAACAGACAGCCAGACAGTGGGTAGGTTAACAGACAGCCAGGCATTGGATAGGTTAACAGACAGCCAGGCAGTGGGTAGGTTAACAGACAGCCAGACAGTGGGTAGGTTAACAGACAGCCAGACAGTGGGTAGGTTAACAGACAGCCAGACAGCCAGACAGCCAGACAGCCAGACAGTGGGTAGGTTAACAGACAGCCAGACAGCCAGACAGTGGGTAGGTTAACAGACAGCCAGACAGCCAGACAGTGGGTAGGTTAACAGACAGCCAGACAGCCAGACAGTGGGTAGGTTAACAGACAGCCAGACAGCCAGACAGTGGGTAGGTTAACAGACAGCCAGACAGCCAGACAGTGGGTAGGTTAACAGACAGCCAGACAGCCAGACAGTGGGTAGGTTAACAGACAGCCAGACAGTGGGTAGGTTAACAGACAGCCAGACAGTGGGTAGGTTAACAGACAGCCAGACAGTGGGTAGGTTAACAGACAGCCAGACAGCCAGACAGCCAGACAGTGGGTAGGTTAACAGACAGCCAGACAGTGGGTAGGTTAACAGACAGCCAGACAGTGGGTAGGTTAACAGACAGCCAGACAGTGGGTAGGTTAACAGACAGCCAGACAGTGGGTAGGTTAACAGACAGCCAGACAGTGGGTAGGTTAACAGACAGCCAGACAGTGGGTAGGTTAACAGACAGCCAGACAGTGGGTAGGTTAACAGACAGCCAGACAGTGGGTAGGTTAACAGACAGCCAGACAGTGGGTAGGTTAACAGACAGCCAGACAGTGGGTAGGTTAACAGACAGCCAGACAGTGGGTAGGTTAACAGACAGCCAGACAGTGGGTAGGTTAACAGACAGCCAGACAGTGGGTAGGTTAACAGACAGCCAGACAGTGGGTAGGTTAACAGACAGCCAGACATTGGGTCATTTCTGCTAACATACAGTAATTGCAAAAAGTGTTTTCTAATAATCAATTAGCCTTCTGTTTCTCTGTGCGCCTATGTAGATATTCCACAAAAAATCTGCCGTTTCCAGCTACAATAGTCATTTACAACATTAACAATGTCTACACTGTTTTTCTGATCAATTTGATGTTATTTTAATGGACAAATGATGTGCTTTTCTTTCAAAAACAAGGACATTTCTAAATGACCCCAAACTTTGGAACGGTAGTGTAGATATTTTTCTTCAAAATATTGATGTCACAACGGTATAATTTGTACAGTTCTTTATTAAAAATGTAGTTATTTGTTACATTTAATTTCTCTGTGTAAAACCTAGATGTATTAATGATTTCTCTAAGAGGGAGGAGGATATATATAGAGTTTTGCAACAAAAAAAAACATGATTATTTGTCTCTCTGAAATGAAGCTTTCAAGTGATAGATCTTAAACAAACGCATGTCTGTCATTGAACAACCCCCATGTCATGATTAGACAGTGAAAAAACACACCGATATGTTTCATAATTTCTTTAAACAAGTAGTACAGTAGTATTTATTTATTTTATTTTATTAATTCGACCATTTAAAAAAAGAAACAAGCACACAAAATGCAAATGAATTATTTAAAAATCATTCAATGTGATTTTTCTGGAGTTTTGTTTTAGATTCCGTCTCTCACAGTTGAAGTGTACCTATGATAAAAAAAAATTACAGACCTCTACATGTTTTGTAAGTAGGAAAACCTGCAAAATCGGCAGTGTATCTAATACTTGTTCTCCCCACTGTATTAGATATGAAGTTGATGATACTCAATGAGACAAGATGGCTAGACACAGTATGAAATAATATTATTGTTGCGTCCGTTGTTAGATGAAGACCAAGGTGCAGCGTGGTAGGCGTACATTTGACTTTATTTAAAAAAATTACAACAAAAAAACAACAACAAATTACAACAAGAAACGAACGTAAAGCTCTGCATCGCTTAACAGCAACTATACAAAGACAAGATCCCACAAACTAGGCTGGAAATCAGGCTGCCGAAGTGTGATTCCCAATCAGAGAGAATGATAGAGAGCTGCCTCTGATTGGGAACCATACCCACACCCAACCACGCCAACAAAGAAATAGAAAAACTAGAATGCCCACCCAAATCACACCCTGACCTCACCAAATAGAGAAATGAAAAGGCTCTCTAAGGTCAGGGCGTGACAATTATTATTGTACAGTATTATTGTATAGTGTTGTAATATCTATAATATCTATAGTATCATACTACAGATCTATCGATTTCAGTTAGTATATATTGCTCTGTGAAAAGAGTGGCACTAATTTTCATTTCTAAAGGACATTCTATTGTAGTATGGTCTATTGTACACCATCTAGTATTTACAGAACATTTGTTCATGGACGATTAAGCATCATACACACCATGGAAATCGGCCACATTTTCATTTCTCAGTACAGAGTCTAAATCAATTGCTCTATGAACAGCCAACTAGTCAAACCTAATTTCCATTTGTCAGATGGCTTGTCTTCCTATTACAGCCAGTAGGGCAATAACATTGTGTGTATAATGACTGAACCAACCATTAACAGAGAGTTACTTCTCTGGCAACATCCAAGGATCAATATCAGAATATAGAGAGAAGGAAAGAGAGAGAGAGAGAGCGAGAGAGAGAGAGAGAGGGAGAGGGAGAGAGAGAGAAAGAGGAGGTAGAGAGAGAGAGAGAGAGAGAGAGAGAGAGAGGTAGAGAGAGAGAGGAGGTAGAGAGAGAGAGAGAGAGAGAGATGTAGAGAGAGGAGGTAGAGAGAGGGAGAGAGGAGGTAGAGAGAGCGAGAGAGAGAGAGAGAGGAGGTAGAGAGAGCGCGCGAGAGAGAGAGAGTGCGCGCGAGAGAGAGAGAGAGCGAGAGAGAGAGAGAGAGAGAGACAGAGACAGAGACAGAGAGAGAGAGAGAGGAGGTAGAGAGAGCAAGAGAGAGAGTGAGATATAGAGATTGAGAGAGAGAGAGAGAGAGAGAGAGAGAGAGAGGGAGAGAGAGAGAGAGAGAGAGAGAGGGAGCGAGAGAGAGAGAGGGAGAGAGGGAGAGAGAGAGAGAGAAAGAGGAGGTAGAGAGAGAGAGAGAGAGAGATAGAGAGAGAGGAGGTAGAGAGAGAGAGAGAGAGGTAGAGAGAGGAGGTAGAGAGAGGGAGAGAGGAGGTTAGAGAGAGCGAGAGAGAGACAGAGACATTATTACTTGACACATTGGAAAGAATTAACAAAAAAACAGAGCAAACTAGAATGCTATTTGGCCCTACACAGCGAGTACACAGCGGCAGAATACCTGACCACTATGACTGACCCAAAATTAAGGAAAGCTTTGACTATGTACAGACTCAGTGAGCATAGCCTTGCTATTGAGAAAGGCCGCCGTAGGCAGACATGGCTCTCAAGAGAAGACAGGCTATGTGCTCACTGCCCACAAAATGAGGTGGAAACTGAGCTGCTCTTCCTAACCTCCTGCCCAATGTATGACCATATTAGAGAGACATATTTCACTCAGATTACACAGATCCACAAAGAATTCGAAAACAAATCCAAATTTGATAAACGCCCATATCTACTGGGTGAAATTCCACAGTGTGCCATCACAGCAGCAAGATTTGTGACCTGTCGCCACGAGAAAAGCGCAACCAGTGAAGAACAAACACCATTGTAAATACAACCCATATTTATGCTTATTTATTTTCCCTTGTGTAATTTAACCATTTGTACATTGTTAAAACACTGTATATATATACTATGACATTTGGATTGTCTTTATTGTTTTGAAACTTCTGTATGTGTAATGTTTACTGTTAATTTTGTATTGTTTATTTCACTTTATATATTATCTACCTCACTTGCTTTGGCAATGTTAACACATGTTTCCCATGCCAATAAAGCCCTTGAATTGAAATTGAATTGAATTGAATTGACACAGAGAGAGGACAGAGAGAGGACAGCGAGAGAAGGACAGCGAGAGAAGGACAGAGAGAGAAGGACAGAGAGAGAGGGACAGAGAGAGAGGGACAGAGAGAGAGGGACAGAGAGATAGAGAAGTGTTGGAGACTGGACAACCTGTCTGACATCAGTGTAGTTTAAACAGTACAGAATAGGGGACATTAGAATTATAATATATTTATGAGTTCTATGTTTAACTAAATTTAACCCCAAATGTATGACAGATAAATTAATTTAAAACCAATGCAGTTAACAGAATGGAAAAGCCTTTGTGTTTCTTTGTAGCTGTCAGATGTTGTGAACAAATACATCTAGTTTCTTGATTCACTCAGATGTATGGCTTTTGTAAGACATACACACACACACACACACATCAACTGCATCACCCCTGCCCAGTCCAACATCAACTGCATCACCCCTGCCCAGTCCAACATCGACTACATCACCCCTGCCCAGTCCAACATCAACTGCATCACCCCTGCCCAGTCCAACATCGACTACATCACCCCTGCCCAGTCCAACATCAACTACATCACCCCTGCCCAGTCCAACATCAACTACATCACCCCTGCCCAGTCCAACATCAACTACATCCCCCCTGCCCAGTCCAACATCAACTACATCACCCCTGCCCAGTCCAACATCAACTACATCACCCCTGCCCAGTCCAACATCAACTACATCACCCCTGCCCAGTCCAACATCAAATACATCACCCCTGCCCAGTCCAACATCAACTGCATTACCCCTGCTCAGTCCAACATCAACTACATCACCCCTGCCCAGTCCAACATCAACTACATCACCCCTGCCCAGACCAACATCAACTACATCACCCCTGCCCAGTCCAACATCAACTACATCACCCCTGCCCAGTCAACATCAACTACATCACCCCTGCCCAGTCCAACATCAACTACATCACCCCTGTCCAGTCAACATCAACTACATCACCCCTGCCCAGTCCAACATCAACTACATCACCCCTGTCCAGTCAACATCAACTACATCACCCCTGCCCAGTCAACATCAACTACATCACCCCTGCCCAGTCCAACATCAACTACATCACCCCTGCCCAGCCAACATCAACTACATCACCCCT